>NC_034598.1:85432854-85455104 GCF_900095145.1 Mus pahari | reverse complement strand
CATAAGGCTTGAATATACATCCACCAAGAAGTAAGATTTCTTCTTTTCAATTTTTGCTTACTTCTTGCATGGAGGTATCTGAGATCTCTAGGATTATCCCCTCTCTCTCTCTCTCTCTCTCTCTCTCTCTCTCTCTCTCTCTCTCTCTCTCTGCCTGAGGATGTAGCTCTCTGCTACTTCTCCAGCATTATTCCTACCCGTGAACCCCCCTGCTCCCCACCATGATGCTAATAAATTTTCTATCTGAAGTTGGAAGTAAGCCATGGATTAAATGATTTCTTTTGTAAGTGTTGCCTTGATCATGGGGTCTCTTCACATCAATACAACAGCAATCAAGACAACCAGAGTCTGGTCCCTGTTGACTCAGATTCCCTTTGGCTACAAGATGGGTTCCACAGGTTCTACATTTCTGTAGGCTCAACTTAAATTCAAATATAAATAAATAAATAAATAAATAAATAAACAAGTGGATATTTGTATAGTTGTGTGTACGTTTAAAATTTTCAAAACCTACTTTTAATGAGAATTCTCAAGCCTGGGCAATGGTGGTGCACGACTTTAATTCCAGCACTTGGGAGGCAGAGGCAGGTGGATTTCTGAGTTCGAGGCCAGCCTGGTCTACAGAGTGAGTTCCAGAACAGCCAGGGCTATACAGAGAAACCCTGTCTTGGGGGATGGGGAAAGGTTCTTAAATGTTTTAACCTCCCTTCTAGCCCACCACCCACCTGAGGTAGTGGAAAAGGAAGGTCATTAGGATACGGGGGAAGTGGACCTGTTTAGAAACAGTTCTTTGGGGGCGAGTCCAGTCTTCCTTTGTCAGGAGATGAGCAGTTCAATCAAGTAGCAAACACCAGATATGAATCAGCAGCTGCAGTCCAGTTCTCTTGCAGTCACTACACACAAACCAACAAGGGCAGTTCAATCCAGATGAAGTGGCAAGGCTTGCCAACTGGCTAAGGTCTACAGAAGTGGCAAGAAGCCACAGGAATCTCACAAGAAGTTCAACAGCGAGTGTCTCTCTAAGGCGTCACCACAAGTGGAGCTCAGCAATGCAATGTAACACAAACCAGTACTTGCATGTCCTTAATGAAAAACATCGAGGCAGGGCAAAGCAAACCAATGCTCTCTCCCACTGTCTGTGGGGTCATATTAATACTCCTTCATCATGTGTCCTTTCACACATCTGCTATAGCAAAACATCTCTTCACCCGTGTCTGCTTCAAGAAGATATCATTTGACTTTCCAAAGAAACCGGAAGTTGTCACTTCAGTTGTGCTTAGGTTAAAAAAAAAAACACAAATCACTCTAGGTGCTTCAAAAAGAGGCAGTTTAGCATAGCTTTGGGTTTTATAGGGAATGGAATTGTGACCCAGCGATGAAAACCAGCAAGGAGTTCTGGACTTGGAAGTTAAAAGCCAGAACAATCAGCACCAGGGCATAACTTGCCCTGTAGAGCTGCGAGCCCTGCAGGAGAAGGCATCTTTACCAGAGAGTGGAGGAAAACGTTCTATCATTTCTTATTCTCCAGACTCTCAGCAGTGCCTTTCTTGACAGAACCTGGTCAAAGCCAGCTGACCTAGGAGCGTATACAATGTAGCTTGTTGGGAATTAACTCTCCTTCCCTGGATAAGTAGGAAAGCAAATGGGATGGATGGGCCTGAGCACCTACAAGATACAGTAGCTGGGGGGTTTGTTGTTGTTTTCTTTCTGTGAAACCTCAGCTTCATTAGCTTCTGGGAAAAAAAAAAAATATCGATGCATCTTGGTTAGAGACGTTCACGGTAGCAGCTGGGATGCTGGGTGTATGTTGCTTCAGGCTGTGGCCTGGGTCAAGGTGCACTCGTTCTGTCGCCTGTTTTGGGTCATACTGATACCCAGGGCAAGCTCTCCTCCTGGCAGATGGCAGATACTGGGTGTGCAGGGCAGCAAGAAGAGACACACTGGTCTCCTAGGCTCTGAGCTGATATATTGTCACTTCCACCTATATTCCAGAGCCCAAAGCTGGCCACACCGTGAAGGGATACTAGCCCATTGGGGTATGTAGCTCTGGTAGGCCTTGCCCTTCTCCCCACTCCCTCTGCCTTCCTAAAGAAAACTGTTAGATTACATTCCTAAAGCCAGCCACCAAGGTCTATTCCCTTTTTTGTCCACTTCCTCCTCCTGAGGCTGATTACCAAGGTCCAGCTATCAAAGTATTGTAGTCCATACATTCAAAAACTCCCTTTGGCTCACCTAATTAACATGCCCAATTAAAATTAAACACCTCATTCTAACATGGAGTTTGCCCTTTTACCCTTATAAGCTGCCATTTGCCTATGGGCCATGGCTATCTCCTCTCTATCCAGAGATGTCTCCCAGGACAAGAAAAAAAAAGAAAAACCCTTCTCCCTCTCCCTTCTTCCCTTCCCCTCTCCTTCGCCCTCTGTCTCTTGCCTTTGTCCCCTGTCCCTGCCCTCTGTCCCTCTGGGGCAAATCAATGTGTTTTGTGCTGAGAATTTGGTCTTGAGGAGTCTTGAGCTGAGGTCAAGTTTCCCCACCAACAGACAAGCCCAACTTCAGTGGGTGGAGATGAAAGTTCTTCCCAGTCTTTTATAAGGTGTTATGTATACAGATTCATAGATTCATAGATAAAAGAATTTACAAACAGACCAAGAGGGAAAGCCAAGAATAATTTTATTGGCATTTGCAATTAAGAAAACAAACAGCAGCTGTTTGGAGGGAGATGGCTAGGAGGAAGAAAGCCAGGCTTTCTGAGTCGAGGCCAAGAAAGCAGACAGGTGTAGCAATGGAAGTCAGCCAGCAGCTGCAGAAGGTGAGGGCAAGCTGCTGGTGTCCGGAAGTAGAGCAGTCCTTAGCGTTTCAGTGAGCAGGTTTAGGATTTGGGCCAGTCTCATATAAAAGCCGACTGAAAAGGTGGAACTCACTCAAAGTCATGTTTTTGAGTTAGAGCTTAGCGGTTGGCTTAGCCTTCGGGTTGGCTTAGCGGTGAAGAGCTACAGCCACTGCAAAGACAGAAGGGCCTGCTGAGACATAAGCACCCATTCTTCTCAGCTTCCTAGTTCGTCTTTAGCTGCACTGTGGTTCTTCATGTTTCTGGAAATGACAGTTTCCCCATCCAGGTAACTGATGGACCATTTAGATCTTTTTAAAATAAACAATATACATGAGGGAGGGAGGGAGGGAGGGAGGGAGAGAGAGAGAGAGAGAGAGAGAGAGAGAGAAAGAAAGAATACATAAGTGTAGGTGCCCACAGAGCAAAGAGGCCCGGATTCCCTGGAGCTGGAGTTACAGCTGGTTATAACTGTAAGCTGGGTGCTGGGTCTTACTGCTAAGCCATCGATCCAGCCCCCTTGGATTAGCTGTTTGTCTGCTTGCTTGCTTGCTTGCTTGCTTGCTTGCTCGCTCTTTGGCAGACAAGTTCCCTCTGTGGAGCCCTGACTGGCCTGAAACTCAGTATGCAGACCATGCTGGTCTTGAACTCACGGGGAGGAGGGGGGGGGGAAATCCGTCTACCTGCCCCTGATGCTGACAGAGTGCTGGGACTATTGGCCCAGTATGTACCAGTGGTACTTCTTCCAGTCCCTTTTCTTTTTTAAGCAGAGTGAACATAGATTTATCAAGGCAATGTTAGACAAACCTCTCAAGAATGGGAGGGGCTTGAAATGAGGAATATCTAGAGTTGTTCCCCCCCCCTTTAAAAATCTACTAGTGAGGGCTGGAGAGATGGCTCAGCAGTTAAGGGCACTGACTACTCTTCCAGAGGTCCTGAGTTCAATTCCCAGCAGCCACATGGTGGCTCACAACCACCTGTAATGGGATCTGATGCCCTCTTCTGATGTGTCTGAAGACAAGTTGCAGTGTACTTATATAAATAAATAAGTCTATTTTTTAAAATCCACTAGTGAACTACTTCTCCGATTACTTGACACTGGGTGTGTGGACTTCCGATATCAGGTGGCTGTAGTTCAATTCTGATGCTAAGTATCTTTTGACAGTACCCGGGGGGCAAACTGAGCCCACTGAGTAACAAGTTAGGTGTATCCTCTATGTCTGAGCTTCATCCTTGCCCCTGTCCTGTGATAATTATCTTGACTTAGTACAGATAAACAGGCTATGGGCCCAGTCCCATAGGCCTCCTCCCTCTCTTCGAATGACAACTAGAAGGCCTAAGCGAAGCTAACCCCAGACTGACTACTCAGCTCCAAATTGCCCATTTCTGCGAACCCTTCTTTGGGTTTAGTCATTCTTTAGAATAGCTCAAGGACCCCAAAGGAAGCTGCTCGATCACTATATTAGTCCCATGCCCTTAAGCTGCTGGGGCAAAGTTCCTGACAGAAGCCACTTAAGGAGGGCTTTTATGGCTCCCAGTTCACACGGCTCAGCGCACGGCCGCAGGAGTTTGCGGTATGGTTCGTTCACACCCTGGCAGATCAGAGAGCGGAACACTAGCCTAGATCTGGACAGTATCCTGCCTCCACCAGTGAAGGGCCATGCTCCAGAGGATTCATGACCTCCCAGAGTCACCCCACCACTTGGGGAGACCCCCAAGAGTTCAAACCCGAGCCTGTGGGAGACACCCCACATTCAGACATAGCATTCACTCCAAAACAGGACATGGGGAACAAGGAGCATCCACATTCCCTTACCCAGCATGCCACCCTCCAAACCACTCCACTATGGCCATCAACCCAGTTTTCCAGATCTCATTATTGGGAGCAGAGCTATGGAAACGGTACTGCATAGATATGATTTATTTAATCATTGGGTTTTGGTGTTGTAGTCATTTTCATGCTCTGTTCGTAAAGGCCTTTTCAAGACCCCAACTGTCCCCATTCCCCACCCCCTAGAAGCTAGAGTTGAGACAGAGAGTTCTAACCCTTTAACCACATGTTTGGTCCATCCTGAAGCTATCTAGGGACCCACCAAGAGTCATTTTCATAACATAGCTTAGATGTGGTTAAAGGAAGCTTGCTATGAATATCAAAAGATGTTCCTCTTCCCTCACCACTGAATGATTCAGGGTTGGTTCAACATATGAAATCAATAAGAATAATAAATCATACCAACAGACTTTAAGACAAATACGACACCACCATTTCAGTAGCTGAAAAAAAAAAAGGCCTTTAACAAGAGATGGGGCAGGACTGGAGCGAACATACCTCAATATAAGAGAAGCGCTACTTGACAACTTATTCTAAATGGAAAACAAATTCAAAGGAATTCCATTACAACCAGGAATGAGGCAGGACTGTGTGCCCACTATCCTTGAGTTCTGAAGCTGTGCCTAGCACCAGGAACAGTGTCCCACACTGTATCTCTTCCAGCATCACGCTTCCTTTCCCACAGGGTAAGCGATGTTTCCTACCGTGAGCTTTGACCACTTCAGTACACCCAGACTAACAGGATGAAGTCTGCAGTGCCCACAGCTTCCCACTTCCCACCACTTCCCCCATGTGTTGCCTGCGATCCCGAGACACCACACTCTGTTCCCCGCAACCGAATCTTCCCTTTCAAGCATTCAGAAGTTTACTACAGTTTTCATTCATCTCTCCCCTGGTGGGCCCGAATGATTTCATGCCTCACTGACCAACTAAATCCTTCTAAACAACAGAGTCTGCTATTTATGTTTTCTATCATCGTATCCAGCCCATCCACCAAGTTCCGGTCTTTTGGAGGAGAATTTGTTTAGTCTCCACCCTCCTTTGTCTCTGTCCCTTTCACCTTGAGCTCCCTTGGCCCATAGAATCCCAAGGGAAATTTCACCTCCACTAAGGGATTTCTCAGGTTTCTGTGCTAGCCCACTGAACTTTCCACTGTACGCCTTTGCAACCCCCAGCCTTTACCAGATCTTAACTACATCTGTATGCTGCCTGGAGGGAGTTTAGCAGAATTTTGCATTAAAGAGAACTTGGTGGTGCAC
The DNA here is from genome assembly GCF_900095145.1 of Mus pahari. Classification (NCBI taxonomy): domain Eukaryota; kingdom Metazoa; phylum Chordata; class Mammalia; order Rodentia; family Muridae; genus Mus; species Mus pahari. The sequence continues at coordinate 85,449,184 of NC_034598.1, read as the reverse complement.
ACCTTTAAACCCAGCACTTGGGAGGCAGAGGCAGGCGGATCTCGGAGTTCAAGGCCAGCCTGGTCTACAGAGTGAGTTCCAGGACAGCCAGGGCTACACAGAGAAACCCTGTCTCATAATACAAAACAAAACAAAACAAAACAAAACAAAACAGGTGACTTTCCTTGTGGTATGGAATAGAATCCAAGCAGCGCTGGATTTGGAATCTAGCATTTGTATTTCTCTATAGATTCTTTGCTTAGGAAGCAAGCTCCATTTGGGCTTACTTCAAGAGAAAGGGAGATTTCAGCTCATTACTTACAGAAGGTATTTCATTGTATTAGGCAAAGGAGAACAGGGAGAAGACTGCCACAGTTGAATAACGAAGGAAGGAAATGAACCAGTTCCTGCTTTGGGGAAGTATCTAACAGCTGTGCATCCAGCTGCAGGAGTGAAAACCGTTGGGGGAGGGAGCAGAGGGAGGCTGTGTGTGCTGAAGCCACAGTGTACTTTTCTAAGAGTTATTTGCATGCTCTATTAGTAAATGCCTTTTCAAGACCCCAACTGTCTTGAGGGTGGGGTGGCTTCAGGGACTATTTTATGCAGAAAAACTATTAACTTCCTGAACCAATGAACATCAAACATGACTTCTGCGGGGATGGAAACATTACTTTTCTATTGTAAGAGTTTACTTTCTGGAAATCACCTGCCCTCCAACTCAGTAAGATTTCCATCATCACTTAAAGAGATACTCCTCAATCTTTTTTTTTTTTTTTCCCAAATGAGAAGTCTCCTTGCTATTACATTCAGTTTATTGTCTCAGTTGAAAACAGCTCAACTTTATAAAATATATATATAATATTGTCGAATGAAGAATAAAATGTCCCTAGCTCAGTAGATAGAATTGAAGTAACAATTGATTTAATTAGGCAAAAGGGGGCATGCCAGTGGGGTTTCCTGAAGCCTTGTAAAATACAGTGTGGGGAAAGCAACTCTATCTAGTCTGTATTTACAACTGTGGGAGGTGTATAATTGCCACATAAATATTCATTGAGATTCTTGAGTGAAACCAGGTACAAATGAAACCAGGTTTCTGTTCCGAGGAGGACAAGGAGCCAGCCCCACCCGTGTCCATCACTGCACATCCCAGATCTCACAGAGGAGCGGGGTGAACTTGTGGTCATTCACTCTCCAAGACATCAGCATCTCAGCGTGGTGATGGTTGAATGTCCGAAGCTCCGTCAGGCGACCCAGGAGGCAGGCAAAGTGCTGAGGGTTCTCGGGCTGGTACATCTTGCACAGCTTCTGTAGCACATCAAGCAGCGGTTCCTGGAGCTTTTCCACCGCCTCTCGGTCCTTTATGTATTGTCTGTCTGTGTGGGGGGGGGGGTTGAAATAAAATAGCCAGATTAAAGAAATGTTAAAAAAGTAATTAGGGGTAATTATGGCAATGGCTAAGCTTTTTAAAATGTTGGCATATCCACTGATTACTATGCAGAACTCCTGTGGGCAGCCGAATTGTTGAGATGGTATGGATGTAGTGCCTGACACATGTCTAGGAGACACTATCTTGAAGCTGACATTCTGGTCCCCTCGCTCTTGTAATTTCCCTGAGCCAGGGAAATTGTGTATATAAAAACATGTGTATTTATATATACATATAAATATATATATGTATATGTATACATATATAGTGCACAAAATTTTCAATGTAATTAAAATTATTTGCATGTACATACACACATATCTACACATATACAAAGATATATACACACATGTGTACAATGGACTTACATGTAGACCAAGAAAGGGAACACCGATGCTCCCAGAAGTCTCCCTAAACTCCCTTCTCAATCAAAGTCATTGAAGGAAACTCACATAACAGGTATAAGCATCCTGTCTCAGGGGGACATTCCCAGACTTCCTGGGCCATGGGGGATCTGCATGTGTAACTCCAGGTGGCTCTGCCAAGTGGTTTTGTTTTTCCCCTCAATCATAATTATTAATGCCCAAAGAATACCAACTAGCACCTGCCTATTTATCATGTATAAAAAAAAATCTTCTAAGGCTAGCACGGTATGGTTTACAAATGACAAACACAGTGGTACTTTCACCCAAATTATTAGAATCAACTTTGAAAATAGATTTTTTTTTCAGGGAGATATTCAGGTCTATAATTTTCAAAACAATAATAAAATTAGAAGCATATAGTTATACAATCAGTAACTATTAGGTATGTCTTTGAAGAGCCATACAGGGGAACATCATAACTTTTAACAAGAGCCTTGTAAAGAGTCCTCTGAAGGATAGAGGGATTGCTGCTATGTTACAATGCATACCATGTCTTCGATGTTCCTGCACCAGTGGCTCTCCCTAGAGCCCTCACTGACAACTTATGAACTTCCGTTCTCTTCCCACTTCCTTCCCATCTAGCCTCATCATTGTAAGTTTTTTTTTTTTTTTCTTTTTTGGTTTTTCGAGACAGGGTTTCTCTGTATAGCCCTGGCTGTCCTGGAACTCACTTTGTAGACCAGGCTGGCCTCAAACTCAGAAATCCGCCTGCCTCTGCCTCCCAAGTGCTGGGATTAAAGGCGTGTAAGTTTTTTGAGATGAATTCTCACTGTATAGCCCAGGCTGAGCTCAAATCAGTACTGTTCCTCCATCAGCCAAGTACAGACATTACAGGCACGAGTCACTGGGGCTGTCTATTATTATTACATATTTTGTAGCAATTTTGTCATCTTCCTCACTTTTCTAGAACAATAACCTGTAGGAGCGCTATTCAATTTATTCCTAAAGTTTAGAGCCATAGTCACTGTGTAGGAGGTGTTGAAGGGGTAGTTATTGGAACCATGAGAGTAATTTTTTTCAATATTAACTAAAAGTATATTAAGATAATAATAATGTTCTGTTTGAGTGGTAGAATTGTAGGCCACTTTACTTTCTTTTTGTGTCTCCGTGTTTTCCATATTTTCTCTAATCCACATCATCATGACTATGCTGAGAAAGAAGCAAACAGTATGAAAATATAAATATGACAGTATGATTACCTGGAGAGAGGATGACGATCGCTGTGAGCAGAGCGTACTCCTCCTGAGTCATTTTGAGTTCCCCAACACTTTTATAGAAACTGAACATCGGGGTTATATACTCATCAGAGATGCCTATGTAGGAAAGTTCAAAAAGTGCAGTTACAATAACAGGATTTTAATTCTAGTTTTCACTATTGTGCCAAGTGTGTGTGTGTGTGTGTGTGCGCGTGCGTGCATGTGCATGTGTGTATGAACATGTGTGTGCATGTAGAGGCCAGGGTACAACTTTGTGGAGTTGGTCCTCTCCTTCACGTGGATTCTAAAGATCAAAGATCTAATGATGTAATGATCAGAGCCAGAGGAACCTGTGACCATCCACATTTGTCTCCATTCACACCCAATCATTTAGTTATACTAAATTATACATCACAGCCAAAGACAGTGCGTGGTAAGACCAGTAAGCAGAATCTTCAAAGGACAGCCTCCTGTCGGATGCATTTGTCTTTGTTCAGCGCCAGTGTGTAACGATAAAAGATAATATTCATGGGTTAGAAGAATTCCTATAATTGCACCATTTTCTGGGTGGGGAACGTGTTACTTTAAACAATATCAATAGATACATTCTAGATAGGGAGTAACTTTAGCAAGGAACACAGCATAGTTGTGCTTCTGTTCAGAAGCATAAACAACCTCACTGAATAAGTTACCCAGAGTTCTTATGAATGGGTTTGGATCTACCTGAAGTGCCCATTGCCTGCCATCCACTTATCAATAGGGGGTCACTTTTTTCTAAACCTTGGGATGTCAAATATGAAAGATTCCAGATAAGGACCAACCCTCCCGACTTTCTCCTAGCCCACGTCCGGATGTCTCCATTTTCAGTGGTGGGCATCCTTGGCACCCAGTTGTCCAGGTTGACATTCTGGTGTGCGACCGGTCCTGTGGGGCTCACTGCTTCTCTTCACCCCAGATGCCTTACTTCCCTGTAGCTCTTGGCACCGAGTATCACCCAATCAACTCTCCTTATCTGGCAGATAGCAACTGCGTCCTCATTCATCTTCCTGTCTCTTTTAACACATTCTCTATCCAGATAACAGAACGGCCCCCATGAACTTGAAATCACATGTTTTCTCCTCACTTGTTCCACACCTTCAGAACCTTTCGATGGTGTTTGCCGTATGCATGCTCTTCTTTTAAATGGGGACCTCCGCCTCTGTCACCGTCAGAGACTGTAGCACACTGAGTCAGTATTTACTAGGTCCTCAGCACGCACGCACGACACTCTGTGACAGGTATTTTTGGCCACTCTTTTCAAGCCCACTATGTCAAATACCAAAGACACCAGGAGAAAACCCAAACCCTCTCCCCTCCCCCAAATCCTCTCATCCCCTGCTGTTTCTTCATCAAGTTTTCTCAGATCCCTCTAGACCATCAGTTCTCTGCCTTCCCGAGGCTTCGAACTTTTACTACAGTTCCTTGTGTTGTGGTAACCCCACCACCACCACCACAAAATTATTTTGTCTCCACTTCAGAACTGTAATTTTTGCAACTGTTATGAACTGTAATGTGAATAGCTGCTGTCCAGCCTATCTGCTCTGCGATAGGCAGGATTAGAACTTCTGTACTAGCTAGATATGGAAAAGTCAGTAAGCTGCCCAAAGAGACAGAGCTGGTGAGAGGCGGCCCCATGACTCGAGCCAACGTTGGCAAGGCTTTGATTCAGTTTCCCCATCACACAGTTTCCCTCGGCAATTCCGTTTTCCCGGTGTCTGTACCCCCACGGCTGTCTCTGCTGGGAGTCCCCCTCATTCCCTTTGAACTTTATTCTTGTTTATAATTTAAGACCACGTGTGTTGTTTTACTCAAATATTAGGTTGGAGCTTGCACTACACATGGTCTCATTCCAGAAGAAGGACTGGTTAGGGAAGCAAGGGGACAGGAGAGATGTGGATATGACTAGCTGATGAGTGGAGATGAGGACCCCTCTCCCAGGATTGGTCCACTTGAAAAATCCATTGCTTTCTTCCTTTCTAAGCCAAATCCAGAGCCACAGAATTCTGGCTGAACAAATCAGAGTAGGGTTGGACTCCCCACGCTTCTGTCACCTGGTACTACCACCTTGTACACCTTATAAAGTCAGTTTGTCAGCAAGTCAAAGCCTCACCCTTAGACGACCTTGAAGTCTCTTCCCAACCGTGTCCTTGGCCTCTCCCACAGATTCAACACACCACACACCACTACCCTCTCCCCCATCCTTTGATTATGCGTCTGACCCCAGTGGATTCTCTTAACAGCTAAGTCTTTGTTCCACTAGTGGGAGATTACATCACATGGAAGAATGCCCTTTATCCAGCTGCTGCAGGACTACCCATGACCAGATGAGAGACAGCATTCAAGGACTGGAGCAGGGACCTGGGAATGCGGCCCCGCTGCTCCCATCATAGGGTTAGAGGTCGTGAGTCAACTCTCGACTTTGACATCTGACTCATACAGAGAGTGTTTTTCTGCAAAACCTGCACACCTCCCGGTAAGCCCTCAGTGGTGGGGCAGGCCTGTGGTTCCATTTAACTGGGGGTCTGAGAGAGGACGATAGCCCTGCCTAAGCTACAGAGCAAGTTCAAGGATAGCGGGGTCACCCCGTGAGAGCCGAAAGCTACTACAGAGATCCACAAAGAGCCAAAGTGCAGAGTCCATGACTGTGGAGAGCCCGGTCACGGGTTACATCTGCGACCTCACCCCGGCACCTAAGGCTCAGGGAAATTACCAGAGCCAGGGGACCAGAGTGTCAGCTTCAAGGTAGTGTCCCTAGATGTCTCAACAATATGGCTGCCCACAGGAGCTCTGCATAGTAATCAGTGGATAAGCCAACACGGATCGGGGAAACGTCCCAAGTCTCCAGCGCTGGATGGAGAGTTGGGGGAAATCAATGGCTGGTAAGAGAGGGAGAATCCATTTTTCTCTAGGGGTGAGCCCCCTGACAGGCTACCTAACCCGACCGGCCCTAAACCTATACACATAGGAGCAATACTGAATGGATGCAGGAGATGGGAAAGAAGAGGTCTGGTGTTCGAGAGCGGAGCCCAGGAGGAGTTGGGGGACGATGAGGGGTGATGTAAATACACTACCTGTGTATACAATTCTCAAAAAATTAAGTAAGTAAAAATAGGTTTCCAAAAAAAGTCAGAACAGAGCCGGGGAAAGTACTTGACTAGGAAATGGTAGGTTCTGGGTTTAATCCTCAGTACCACAAAAATAAAAATGAATAAGTCATCAAGAGTCATACCTATCGTTTACCATTGTTAAGCAGATGAATTGCATTGACAAATTAATTCATCACCACCTTAGTGGGTTTTAGTCTAGATTAGATGTGTGTCCCTCTGCCTTTACAAAGCTATTTTTTGTTTGTTTGTTGTTTGTTTGTTTGTTTGTTTTAGTTTCATGTGTGTTGGGAGTTGTGCTGCAGCGCCCATGGGAGGGTCAGGAAACAGCTCTTGGGAGTCCGTTCCTTCTACCACCGCGTGGGTCCTAGGGATCAAACTTAGGCCATCAGGCTCTGCAGCAAGAGCCCACATCTGCTGAGCCACCTTGCCAGGCCAGTACTGTGTGTGCACACATGCGTGTATGTGTGTGTGTGTTTAAAAAAAAAAAAACTTTCACTTTTTGGTTTTGGACACAGGGCCTCTCTAGGTAGCCCTGGCTGTCCTGGAACTCACTGTGTAAACTAGGCTAGCCTCCACCACCCAAGGGTGGGGATTAAAGGCATGTGCCACACCCCAAGCTAAAAGATCATTTTTCTTCCTCCTGGGGATGGTTATCCGATCAGTGATTTGCCTCGGGATTTTTCCGGACATTAAACCAAAACAAAGGTTTGTAATTTTTTTCCCCAAAAGATGGTCTATTTTACCTTTAACATTTTAGCAGTCTTGGCTGTAAATGGAGGTACCTGTCTCTAATCCCAGCACTTGAGAGACTGGGGTAGGGGGATGTTGAGGTCAATGTGTTTCCCAAGGCATGTAGCAAGCCATTGTCTAAAGTCAAGAAAGGCCATCTTCAGGCCCTTCCATAGTCAGGGTCTGCACCCATAGGGAAAGATCACCTAAAATGCACAGTTGAGCCACAACCTTACTTTATTCTGTTTTTAGAGAAAACCTCAGTAAATTCCTCAAAGTTTTTAACTTGTCAAATGGATTTCTGTGGAACAATTCATTTTCATTGAAATTTCTTCAAAATACATTTTAAATCTGGAGGGGGGAGGGGTTTGAGACAGTGTCTCTCTGGGTAGCCTTGGCTGTCCTAGAATTCACTCTGTAGACCAAGATGGCCTCAAACTCACAGTGACCCTCCTGCCTCTGCCTTTCGAGTGCTGGGATTTAAGGCGTGTGCCACCAATACCTGGCTCATTTGAATTACTTGGTATGGCTACCAAAACAATCTGTTTCTAGACAAAGTATATTCATGTTTTTACCAGTATGTGTGCACACGAATACACTTTCTACTTCCCACAGCTGTATTTCCCATGTCAGCATCTGCATACATCATTAAATAGACTAAAGACTGGGTAAAGAAATGTCACAGAGAGGCATGTCCTATCTGGATGTATTTGTTAGAGAATTACCCGTTCTGTTTGCCAGTGACCACACATACTTTTGGTCACTTTGAAGGATTCAGCCGTGTGAATGAGCAATTTCGTTTTTATTATTTTGAATCACTGGCTTATTTATGAATGGCCGATTCGTCCCAGGAAGTGGCTTTTGAGAGTACTGATCTGTGAGCAAATGTCTCACGAAGCGAACGTAACTTGTTTCCTTGGAGTGTGTAACCAGAGTGCAAGCAGTTGGAGTGCAAAGCAGAATAAACCCTGAGTTATGAAGTCACAAAAATACCACTATTTGCTATGTGAGTGTATATATATATATATATATATATATATATATATATACATACATATACACACACATATATATGTATATGTATATATATATATGCATGCCACGCGTATGTGGAGATCATCACACAGCATCTTGGAGAGGGCTCATTCCCTCTACCTCCTCTGTCCCTGGGATCGAACTCAGACGATGAGGCTTTTTGGCAAGCACCTTCACCTGCTGAGCCGTCTCACAGGCCCTGGGCTATAATTTTAAATGCCATGGGATTTAGAGATACTATCCAAATCGACGAAATCTGAAGATGTTCAGTATTTAGAATTCGTCTTCGATTGCCAAATTGCCTAGCTTGCTCATCCCCTTAGATCTTCAGCCTCCAGTGAAGCTGCCTCCACCAGTTAATTATAGTTGATGAAGTCAGGGGAAAAAATAAGTTAAAATGCTTGCTATGATTGTTTTCTTTTGTACGTGTTGAAGCCGGGTGGGTAGAGAAAAATGTAGAAAATAAGTAACGTGCATTTTCAAAATTATTTTTTTCTACAAGTCAGATCAAGGGTGAGTCTTCTCTGGGATTCAGAGTCGACAATTTTACTAAGGACAGTAACATAAACACCCAGAGTGTTTCAAAAGCCAGCAGTTTCCAGTATAAAAGCGTAATAACATCATCCTGAAGGGGGCAGCCCTTCCCCGTTTTCCGGCTTCTCTCTATATAACTTGATTGAATTGGTTTAAAGTTTTCACTCTAAGGACCAGTTGTCTCAGCATTGGCCACAAGAGGGCGCTATGTTCTAACTCAACCACAGAGGCCGTCTGAAAAAGTTTGAATCCTAAAAGAAAATCAGCTTACTTCCGCACCTTTGTTTTTTTGTTTTCCCTTTAAGGGGGAGCGGGATGGGGCCTCCGTGATTGACAAATTGGTTTTTCAAGGATCAGAAATGCTATCTGAAAGAACGACCCATAGCAGAACATCACTATGCTTTCTTTCTCTTTGTTCTGTTCTGGGGATCAAACCTGGAGCCTCAGAGCTGCTAGGCAAGTGCTCTACCACTGTGCTTTTAAAAATAATGAACCATTTCTTCCCTGATGAGATTCCTAGTATTAGTCAGAAACAAAAGCAGGCAGTTACGTTGTGTGTGGAATACGTATTACATGCCAGAATGTATACCATGGAAGCCGTATTTCCCAGGACTCTTGATGCCTCTGTATGGTTTATTGTTGTTGATAAGATAGACTGGGCATCGTATTTAAACCAATGCTACTTGTTCAAACATTGTAATCTGAATTTTTCCTAGAAATGACACTTTCGCAATAGCACAGAGGTGAAGTGTATACCTGAACACGGCATCCAAGCCTATGGATGCCTTCAACATCCTTTTCAGACTAAGTTCTCCATACCCTGGTGTGTTCCCAGTGAATGAATGACAACTCCTCTGGGATCCTAAAGTTTAGTTTGCTCCAGCCCAAGGTCCAGCCACTGTTACCATACCAGAGGCAGCATCCAGAAATTCTGCACAACTCTGGACACCAAAATTAAAGGCAGCGGGTGGGGGGGCCTCTGCTGAAGCTCCCAGTAGATGTCTGATCTCCTCACTTTCAGCCATGACCAATGTCTTGCTTAGAGGTGATACAGTTTCTGGCCATTAACTAGAGGAACTTGCCCGAGGGTAACAAGGAGAGAAGGCCACATTAACTACCGTTGCTGTCTCTTCCGGTTTTTCATTGGAGCTAACAGTATTCCTACTTTCAAAAACCATTACTAAGGATCAACCCCAGGGCCTCAGCACATGTCTGGCAAGCATTCTACCATTGTACTATGTCCCCAAGTCCTTATTTACTTACTTGAATAAAAAAGTGTGTGTGTGTGTTGTGTGTGTGTCCGTGCGCGCGCGCACGCGCGCGCACTTGCACACATGCATGTGTGTAGGTCAGAGGTCAACACTGGCTACCTCCCTGTGTCACTGAACCTACAGCCCACTGATTGGTCAGGATGAGCAGGCTGACAGGCTCCAGAGACTTTGTCTCTGCCTCCCCAGCACTGGGATGCCAGGCGTATGCACCCAGCTTTTCACACAGATACTCAGCGCAAGTATTTATGCTTGCCTGGCAGCCGCGGTCACTTTGCCGACAGCCATGTCCACAGCCTTTACTCCTCATTTTCTACACTAAGGCCACATTCAGCTCAGACGTCTATTACCTTCATCAGAGATAGTGTCTCTAAGAAATGACATATTCAGTTTGTCTTCCGGATTCATCCCCCTGCACTCCGAAATATAGTGCAAGGCCCCTGTCACAGTGAGGCACTACACTGTGTTCAAACATTGCTTTTCTGTGACACTTTCCCTACCACAGTGCCACAGAAGCAGACTTTTCTTCTTCCTATTCAGTTCCAGCACGCCTCTCCAACTCACAGCTCTCCGCACCACAGCTGAAACCTATACACAAATATATGAGGGAAGAAACAGTGACCACTCCTCCACAAGGCCCTGATGGGGAGGGCTGCTGCCCGGATGTTCCTACTAATCTCTGAAATGTATCTCTAAGAAGCAGCAGCCTGATGGAGACCTAGGAATTCACAAGTCTTTGTGAAATTAGACAGCGTTGTGTTTTTCTGGTTCCTTGTGACAAAGGCGGCATGGCTATAAAATGTAGCACAGGTAAGCGATGTCATGAAGGCAGTGGAAGGACCAGCAGGATGGTCTAACAGGTAAAAGGGGCTTGCTGCACAAACCAGACAACCTGAGTTCGAGTCCTGGGACCAGCATAAAGGTGGAGGGAGAGAACCAACCCCCACAAAGTTTTCTTGGACCTCTACATATGTACTGTGGTATGTGCAACCATGAGCTGAACATGCACGATAATAATGAATATGTTTGTGAAAAGACCGTGAAGCCATTCTTAACATATTCAGACATGTTTCAAATGCTCAACCCTTACCAAGCCGGCCACCTGTGCCTCAACTACTGGCTTTTAATTTTTAAAAGCTCCGACCAGTTTAAAAATTTAAAAAAAATGGTTAATTTAAATTATTAATAAATAGTCCTAATAGCGGGCTGGTGAGTTGGCTCAGTGGGTAAGAGCACCTGACTGCTCTTCTAAAGGTCCGGAGTTCAAATCCCAGCAACCACATGGTGGCTCACAACCATCTGTAACAAGATCTGATGCCCTCTTCTGGAGTGTCTGAAGACAACTACAGTGTACTTACATATAATAAATAAATAAATCTTTAAAAAAAAAAATAGTCCTAATAGCAAGATTTATTTGTCCTAACTGGTGGTTAGGACTCTCCTGGGTTTGGACAGCCAGGTTTCCAATTAAACTCGATGAATTTCAGCCAGGTTAGTTTGCCTAGTAGGCACCGGGCCTCACAATAGTGCCAGATGCCAAGCTCTGAAGCAGCTAACAGATCGACGGAAGAAGCAGATATACAAGTAAATGCATAACGCCCAAGCCTAAGCACCATAAGGTCTTAGAGATGAGCATTGTGTCTGCCCAGCGATACTAAAAACATTGGCTCGTAAAATGCTCTGATACATCTTCGTATGAAGAAAATCTCCGTCTAGAAGCCAGCCTCAAATTGCCCATGCTGAAACTGAGGTGTGACCGCCTTGAAAAGTAAAATCAAAGGTAGTAAGAATGTTAAGCTAGTAATGTCCAAAATGAGTTCAAGACCACCCAGTACCTTCCCCCTTCGAAAAGGACTTTCCAAACTGTACTAGCAGGCCGAGTGCACAGCCAGATAAGGAAGCTGGCTGACTAAACAAATGTAAAAACATAGTTTTAGCGGTCAAAATGACTGAGCCTATAGCTGCCAAAATAATATTAGCTGTTCTCAGAGAAATAACCATAACAAGATAACAGCTCTCAGAAGAATTCTCCTGCCTCCGCCCCACACTGAATTCTGAGAAAGACCACAAACCACCCTGACCTCGCTAGGATTCCCTGTGACATTAATAGCTGTGGTGTTAATAGCTGACCTATAAGTTCAAAATGTACTATTACTTTGCTGACTAAATCATAATAACCCACCATGGGGGCAAGCAAAGTGAGGGACTAGGCCAAAGGGTTACTTAGTCACTATACAAACCAACCAATGCCTGAAAGGCTTCCTTGCTACACCAATGAGAACCCTGTTGATCAAATCTGCCCCTTACAAAGGTATAAAAAGTGTGTTCTTTCTTTGTTCTGGGTCTCTCCTCTGGCCTGTGTGCTGAGAGGAGGGTCCTCAACATGTTGGATCAATAAAAATCCTCATGTGGTTTGCAGCGATGGTGATCTCTGTGGTCTTTGTGAGTAAGGGGCTTTTGATGAACTCCAACAAGCTGACTTAAGTAAGCATTTGCCTTTCTTACACTTAGAGCTTCTCATTCTCAAGCTTTAGAAAGACACTCCTCGAATTCACAGCTGGCTTACTTACTGCTTCTCTGAGAGATGTAGTTATAACCTATATAGCTTAGCACACCCAAAGGTCCTGGATTTAGCCCCCAGCAAAGCAGTCAGGGAGTAAGATGACTCACAGGTTGAAATCCTAGCACTGAGAAGCAGAGATAGGAGGATGAGAAGTTCAAGGCCATCTTCTGCCCTACAGCGCATTCAAGGCAAGCCTGGGCTGTATGAGAACCTGTCTCAAAACAGCTTTCCTGGAAGAAGCCAGAGTTGAGTGTGTCCAGCAAAATGATCCACCTGAATTCCATTCAGGTGGTTTCTATTGTCACAATATGGGATTGGTATTTGCAATTAACATCTTGTACATGTTCCCAAAGACAGGAGCCTCATATGTTTCACCACATACAACATCCTCTAGCTGGGCACTACAGCTAGCTACCACTTCATCATCCTACCATGAATATCTTATTTCTCTGACCTTGTTGTCTGTAATCGTTCACAGAGAAGCAACCTGACATCGCTAGCTGCTGCTTATATTTTATTTCTTTAATGGAGGGCAATGACGTGTTTTACTGGGTTTTATCCTGACTGGCCCAAAGCTGTAGTTGCTAGATCTTGGTAAATGACAGGAGCAATATATAGAAAGAGCACTGCCAGAACATGTTCTAGGTGTCCGCTGATGAGCTGTGTGGCCCAGACACACGGGAATGTGGTTCCCACCTACAGATGCCACTGAGGCTGCTTACAAGATGATACAAGAAAAAAGTACTCAAAATCTTGGGGCACACTGTCATTCTGACAAATACTTTTGAGTCAGATATTTAACTTATGTGTATTGTGGGGATAAAAAGAGACACCCCCCAAAACCCTGTAAATTTTAGGATTTACTTAAATTTGAAACAAAGAAGACAATTTGTTTCATTTCATGAGATTATTGCCCAGTGTCTTACCGTTGAAAAGTACACTCCTTAAAGTTAGCAAGCATACCCCAGTCCTATCATGTTTATAATAAGTATTATATAAATTATTTTTATTAAAACTTTCAGCTTAGAAGGCTAGTTTGCATTATAGTACTACATTAGGATTAAAACCATGGATGCAATCAAATTGTATAGAAACAATTCCACTACAGACTGTGTCAGATACAAGGTCTCTAGCTTCCATGAGCATAAATAGACACAGTAGCTCCCTTTAAGTAACAAAACCTCAGGAGACGGTATCTTTGTGTATATAATTTGGGCTGCAGTAATAGAAAAGAAAAAGAGTATAAATTTGCAGAACAAGAAAACTAATTTTCACATTGTATTCTTTAAAGACTTCCGTAAGGCAACAATCAGGCAACTTTGAAAGCCTGTACTATTCCAGAAATAATATATAATAGAAATAAGAAATACTCATTAGCATGGGAATAAAAGTTACTCTCAAAGGTCATCTTGCAAGATCAGGCTCTGATGTGACATGTGGACAAGACAATGTTCTGAAAACCCACTGGAAGCAGAGAACACATGAATATTAATAAATGGAAGAGACACCATTATGGATAATAAAATAGGAAGAATCGTGCACATTCAGGTGGTTTCCATTGTCACAATATGGGATTGGTATTTGCAGACAGTTTCTTATTATAAACGAGAGACACGCATATTTATTGATGTAGATTGTCTTCTGGAAAACTTTACCACCAAACTTCCATGAAACTTGAAAGTTCTGGAACTTACATTCTGAGTAAAGGGTTTTTTGTCTGTTGTTGTTGTTGGACTCAGACATTTATTTAGCCTGAAAGATCATCTCATTTGGATATTCCACTGTCTGGATAAGTCCCCTTACCTCAGTCCCTTCAGTCCCTTCAGCTCTGCATTTCATTACAGGCAGAAGGATCTTTCTGTGACCTATCTGTTCAGAATATCACTAAGGGTTCCCACAGTACTGGAATTAAGGACATTTCTTGCATTCAATGTCCTTAGTAAGCTAGTACATTTTTAGCTTCATAAATAATACTTTCTAATCACCAGGGCACTTGTGGGTGTGGGACATGGACACTGTCTTGTTAAGCCATATCTTTTGCATTTTTGGTGCCTCCTTTATGGTAGCCTTAGACTTTCCTGCTAGAAACATGCCTCTCCATCCTTCAGGATTCACCTGTCCAGTGTCTATCAAATACGCTTGCACAGGAATGTGAACACACCTCTGTGCTCCAGTTCGCACAGTGCTCCTTACTAAGGCTCTTCCACCTTCTCTACCAGTCTGCAGTTCCCGAAGGACAAAGGCCAGGCAGTGTGCCGTCCATACCCTAGACAAAAGTACAGTTCCACTACTCTGTGGATCCCGAAAGACAAAGACCAGGCAGTGTGCCGTCCATACCCTTGACAACTGAACAGTTTCATGTGCAGGACAACCCCAGTATTCAACATGTATCTGTCTTAGAGACAATTGAATACCTGCACAGAAAGACCTCTACAGGATGCCACATCACTCTACATTTCTACAACATTTGCTGTAGGAGGTGTCACACAGACAACCCTGTTAACTGGCCCCAGTGCTCAGCTGGCCCCAGCGCGCTCAGCATCTGCCTACAGCAGAGTTCCTAAATCTAGGCATGACTGAAATCTGCAACGATGTAAATTTTTTGCTAATAATATAGGGGGAATCTAGCTCTGTCCACCAGATGCAAGGAGTGTCCCTTCCCTGCAATGTGACAATCAGAAATATCTCTAGATGCTGCCAATATCCAAGGGATGAAGTGGATCAGCCGAGGTTGGAGACCATGGCGCTATAACACAAAATCAGTACTATTCCCTGAGTACATCGTGTGTTTGTAAAAGCCACCTTTCCCAACAAAGTCATTAGTTAAGAAGAAGGAAGAGTGCTGGAATTTTGAGGAAGGAGGAAGCACAGGGTGATGGTTTCACATAAGATGGCGAGGAGCTGGGAAAGTGTGGCGAACCGAGAGTTCCCAGCTGCACTTGGACTGTGTGGTCCCCACCATAGGTGAGCCAACCATGCTGTCTTAGTCCTCCAGTTAAAGCAAGCAGTGAGTTGAACTCAGTCAGCTAAACAAATTTCCCAGGCAAAGCAAACACCTGTAGCTCGATATAGCTTAGCACACCCAAAGGTCCTGGATTTAGCCCCCAGCAAAGCAGTCAGGGAGCAAGATGACGCACAGGTTAAAATCCTAGCACTGAGAAGCAGAGTCAGGAGGATGAGAAGTTCAAGGCCATCTTCTGTCCTACAGCGCATTCAAGGCAAGCCTGGGCTGTATGAGAACCTGTCTCAAAACAGCTTTCCTGGAAGAAGCCAGAGTTGAGTGTGTCCAGGAAATGATCCAAGAAAGGATCATATTGATGGAGCAGACACCTGAAACTAAGTACTGAGGGAAATGAGGTTGGGCAAAAACACAGCACAGTAGTGTTAGGAAAGTAGATGACTCCGTACGTAGAGTTCTTGCCATGGATGACTCCGTACGTAGAGTTCTTGCCATGCAAGCCTAACCACTTGAGTTTGGATCCCTACCCCACCACATACAGTAGCACAAGCTACTTTAATCTCCCCACACACTTCCTGAGGGACAGGAGTCAGAGGCAGAAGAATTGCTGGAAGCTTGCAGTGTGGCCAGCCTGGTGCAGCATTGCATAAAAGAGATTGTCTCAAACAAGCTCAAAGGTGAGGACCAACACTCAAGACTGTCCTTTCAACAACACAGGCCCGCCATGACACATGTCCCTACTCGCACACAGATGTATAGAGGAGAGAAGGCACTCGAGCCAGTGGATGGAAAGCTAGAGGATGACAGCTTGGTGGATGGAAGCTGGAGTCAGAGTTGAAGAAGCAAGTGAGCAGGAAGGTAAGATGGTTGCCTTCCATCATGGCTCATCAAAAACCTAGGCACTGCAGCTTTTAGAGAATATGTATTGGTATTAATAGGTATATGTTTGATACAGGCTTAATAAAATCCATCTCCAAGTGTTGCAAAGAATAATATATACAAATATTTTGAGGCATTGTACTGGCTAGTACTGGCTAGTTTTGTGTCAACTTGACAAAGGCTGGAGTTAT
>NC_034598.1:85420850-85432649 GCF_900095145.1 Mus pahari | reverse complement strand
AACAACAGTATGGAAATGTAAGCCGAATAAACCCTTTCCTCCCCAACTTGCTTCTTGGTCATGATGTTTGTGCAGGAATAGAAACCCTGACTAAGACAAGCATCTTCATGGTCTAAAACTTGATATATATGAAGATGCCTCACTCAGATCTCCCTTTACAAGAGTACATTGTGGGTCTATGACAGCCTGAGAGCTGCTGCCTTGTGACTGTTAACAACACGCTGATGTCAGCTGCATTCCAGCTGCAGGCTGATCACAGACAGCATGCCTCTGTGGGCCGGTTCAGTGGGCATTTCTAACCTCATCCCTCTCCTTACCCTAGCTTAGACCTCCTCAGCCCTGTGCTCTGAGTCTTTTCCCAGTCAAGCCTTCTTTTTCCCTCCCATGGGCATCAGATCAATAAAGTAGAGGGAAGGCTCTCTCTCACCAAACCTGCTTCCTCCCCTTCTGTTTTTCAGAGATTCTCATAGATAAATCCTTTGCATGTTTAATTTAATCTTGTCATTTGCTTTTACCAAGACCCAAAGCTTATATAGCTAGAGTAAAGCCCTGTAATAGATCATGCAAAAGTTACTTTTATAACATGGAGAATGTTCCTCTTAGAAATCCAGTCATGGGGGAAAGAGATAGAGATATATAGAAAGAGACAGAGATTAGAATATCTGGGTAATTAATTCCCCTTCAGATCTCTACTCATCAAAATATTTTAATTTCTACAGCAACTATGCTATGCGCCACCTGAATGGACTTTAGACAGCTCATCTTGAAAGGAGAGGGTGCCACAGCAGAGTTCCTGTGTCAACACGGTCTGTGCACTCAGCTAACACACAGATCCCAAACAGGTGCCTGATCTTTGGGACTAACAGCTTCCAGAAGGACTGGGGAAAAACAACTTCCTAGCACTTAGTTTTCAGGGAGGGAGAAACTAGGAATTCTGATACCTGGGAAGATCCTTCTGTGCCAGTCTGGCATGACTGTGGAAGGGACGCTGTGACACAGTTCCTGCCCCTAGAGCAGGGCCAATAGGATGTGGGCCTCCATGGGTGCTGAAGGTTGCTGTGCATGTAGGGCTTGTTTGCATAATAATGTACATGTTTTCCTTCACTTTCCTTCTTGGGAGAATGTTTTTCCTGCCAAGGTTAATGGCTGCATAATAATCAGAAACAGCCTGAGTCTGGGAAGCAAGAATGCACCTGATGTTCCTCAGCAAATGCTGTGACCTTCAGGACAGCCCTTAAGGCTGTGGGAAAGAATTCTGAAAACATGAGTTCAAGAATTTCTCACTGGGCAGTGGTGTCACACGCCTTTAATCCCAGCACTCGAGAGGCAGAGGCAGGCGGATTTCTGAGTTCGAGGCCAGCCTGGTCGACAAAGTGAGTTCCAGGACAGCCAGGGCTATACAGAGAAACCCTGTCTCGAAAAACCAAAAAAAAAAAAAAAAAAAAGAATTTCTCAACTATGCAAAATATAAGGATGCAATATGAATTGTGTGAGGGCCTTCATAGACCAAAACCAAACCAAACCAACCAACAAACAAACAATAAAAAATAAACAGAGGCATCTGCACTAATGAGTCAATAAAGGCAAAGAAACAGTTAAAAAAAAAAAAAAACACAAAACAAGGTTCATGGTTCAAATAAAATAGGAGCACCAGGAAGTGAGGGAGTGGTCATTCTAGAACAGGAATCCCACTCAACCAAGCTTATTGTTTGTGTTTACAAAGGCAGGCAGATTTCTGAGTTCAAGGCCAGCCTGGGAAAGATGGAGTTTAGATCTAGGCGTGGTGGAAGTTGTAATCTTAGGGCAGGATCCCATCAGGCTAAGCTTACTGGTTGTGTTTACAAAGGCAGACAGATCTCTGAGCTCAAGGTTTGTCTACAGAGCAAGTTCAAGGACAGCCTAACTTAGGCAATGAAGGAGTTGGAATACAGAAAGTTAACTTTCTCACATAAAATAGCCTCTATGTCTGGATTTGGCAACCACAAGCGCTATGCCCAGTGAACCGCAGGTCTTGCTAAGTTAAAAAAAAAAAAAAATGTGCTTGCTGTCTTTTTCTAAGAATCCAGGGACTAAGGTCACAAAATGCTGATTCATGGGATAATCAAAAGGGAACCTGGAGTAAATGATTGAATTGTTATGCAAATAAAAGACTGGGCTTTGGTCTGCAAGAGCTGAGTTATACAGAGAGCTAACAAAGCTCTTTTAGAATTTGTCTACTTTTTCTGACTTCAGTTGGACAATCCAGGAACTATCTAGAAAGCTATCTCAAACAGAAGACAAAGCTGTCAGCTTGTACCCATCATTGATTGCGAGTCACATCTTCTGCTGCTCCCATTCACCCCTTTCTCAGGACCCTCTCCCAAGCCAAGGCTGATTCTTGGCAGCCCAGGGAAGCAAGAGGCAGATAAGACAGCTGACAGCAAACCTCCATGCATTCGTCCATTCTTCCTCTCAGTAATTCTCCAGATGTTTCTGAAGCAATTAAGCTTCTACCCCAAGTAGCATGTGCTAGGACCCCCAACATACACACACACACACACACACACACATCCACATCCACATGTCCCCAACACACACACACACACACACACACACACACACACACACACACAGAGAGAGAGAGAGAGAGAGAGAGAGAGAGAGAGAGAGAGAAAACTTAATACAAGGTCACCTGACATTTATCTGGTAGTTTTTTTATTGCCTTGTTGCCTACCTGTTCTGGGCCAGATTCAATAATTTAAAAATGTAGACTATAATCCATACTTCTTGACAACACAATGCCTCTCAGAGAGTGAAAGTCTGAGACAACAGCCTTAGATCCTTCAACCATCCCCCCTCCCCCCAGAGACAGGGATTACACCCTTGAAATTCCCTTATCTCCCTGTAGGAGTCTTCCATTTTGGTTTATCCTAAGGAAACTTGCAAAGATGTATTTCCATATCTCCCTCTTCTGTTCAAAAACCTTTAACATCTCAATATTACTTAGAAAATAACAAAATTCAAGGCTCTTAACCATCTCGTCTCCATTCCCCTTCTTGTAAGCCTAAATCTAATAGCCTCAGCCTCACTCGCCCAAGATGTCTGGTCTTTATCCTTCACCCACACTGGCCCTTTGTATTTGTATTTGTAGGACCACACTGGTCCTACAAATGCACCCCAAGCCTCCAGATGCTTTACCACTCAGGGCCCAGTTCAAATGCTAACTCAATCTTTCCAGACACCCTGCTTCCCACCTAGAGGTCACCACCTCTCAGCTAGCTCTGCTCCTGCATCTTACTGGGCTTCATCTTAGTTGTACAGCTTTCTCTCTCTTTACAAGACCTTAGATTTTACAAAGGAGGCAGTTTGATTAATCTCTTCACCATGGCACTTCGCCCCTAAATCCTCATTAAACTAATGAATCGGTGGCTGCATGGGAATAGTGTACCTTTTACAAGTATGTACTGTTAAACTCTGCTAATGATGGCAACTGTACTTTAGGATTTGGGGAAATATATACAAGGGTCTTGAAAATAACTGTCAACTTTTAACTAAGAAAACATTATGACTGTAAGGTAGTTTAAAAAGAAAATCTCTAATGTGTGTTTGTCTGTGTGTGAGTGTATGTGTGTATGTGTGTGCGCGCGCGTGTATAATACAAATACATACCTCTTTCTGATTGCTGTTCTAGAATACTGGTTTTAGAAGTCTTTAATCTTGTTCCAACTAGTCACAGAATAAGATCTTTAGATGAGGCTATCTCTCCAACTCCATTCCCCAACCCATCCATAATCTCAAAAGTGAAATAAAAACACCTTATTTTAAGGATTCCCACAAGAATAAATTACACAGAATTTATGGAAGTCCATCCCAGAATCTCTTGGCATTTTCTGTCAGAGTATCACTCCATAATAAGTTAAATTGAATTATGTGTGGAATGATTTCACTTTGTCTCTTAAGGGGTAGTGTAGTATATTGATTTAAATGTATGGCTTCTAGCTGGGGATAGGGGCTTTAGCTCAGCAGAAGGCCAAATGCCCATTACATGAAATGCTCCATTTAGTTCCAATCATTGCAAAGTAAACAAAATTAAGAACACATATGGCTTCTGAGATCAGACTTCTGTTTGTCTCTGGAGACCTAAGCTTTCTCTCTTGGCTTCCTCATCTTTAAAGTAGGGGTGATAATAGAACTCATCTCAGGATGATTTCAGTCTTTGACTAAACCATATGCAAATTATTCAGAACAATGTCTGGAATCTGGGAAATGATATATGAGTACTGATTATAATTATTTATTTTATGTTGAATAGGATGGATAATAGCTTGATACTAGTCTTTTATACCTACAGATTAGGAATAAATGAATCTTTTTTTTTTTTTCTGAACTGGATAGACCCAGTTCCATTGTACCATTTTTAATCAGATGAAATTTTTAATATTTCACAGGTCTTCATCTTAGTTCAGAGAAGAATTTTTTGCTGTTATTAAGAGAATTTTTGAACCAAGATTCCAAAAGTCCCACCTATTTAATCTATAATTTTTATAGCCATTCTTCATGCATGGTCATGTAATGTTGCCTGGTAGACTAGGGCCCATCTTCATGGTTTGAACACCAAGCTTCATTTAGATTAAAAACTCTTTAATTATGTCACTTACCGCTCTTTCGGATTCTTTCTTCCAACAGGTCTGCATGTCCAGCAGGAAGTTTCTTATTGAAAATCTCCGCCGAACGAAGAAACATGGCCTCCACTGCGGACCCTTTGAGCAAAGCAATCTGATCTTCGTGGTCCAGTGTCTGAAACCCTATGATGATAATCAAACAGGTCAAGGAGTCATGCTTGCCCAATAATATTTCACACTGTTTATATAGGATACGATTACATGCGTACAATAAGATATCATCATTAGATCATCCACACTGAGAAAGCCTTCGCATCAACTGACAGTGTCGTTGTTTCACAGTAGGTCTTCGGGGGAAGTCAACTGGATTCCTGCTGGACCCCCAATGAGAAGCTTGACTTTTGTCTCCACTGAGTCAGGCTTACTGGAGAAATGCAGTGAAAAGAGAGATGCCAACTGCACAGCAAGTGCATGCATTATCTGTAGAGAACATTTGACTCGGATGGAGCAGCCCTCAAACTGGAGGATGTAGGCAGATTCTCTTTGAGCCATTATTCCGGCCACACCTGGTATGCAGGGTCAACTCAGAAAGCAAAAGCTCTCAGAGCCAGAATATTGGCCTGTGAGGCTTAGTCAGAATGGAGAGAATGAGTAACGTATTCCCTAGATGACTGGTGCCACTTTGAGGTATGATTTCTGGGCTATGGTCTGCACCACGCAAGGTGCAGACAAAACTGAGGAAGAACTATTAGTTTCAAGGAACAGAACGTCATCTGGAAGACACGAAGTCCTCGAAGCCCCCCAGAAACAGCTCTGAGGTCCTGCCTCTCTCCTCCTGATATGCTGAGACCATGGCTCTCCTGAGATCTGGAAGTGCACTGTTGTTCCAGAGATGGATGTTCTTCTCTGGTATCCCCGTACCTGTCCCTCCCCACAACAGGCATTAGTTATCTACTGCAAACTTATCCTGTGTAAAACTCCAGGCTCTCACTAGATGCCACCTGCTTCATGTCTGCCCACAGAATGTACCACTACCTGTCATGAGACAATGGATTCATGCTTATATGTTAGCCGCTTCCTAGGAAGGAATATAAGCTTTTTAGAATAGATACTGACTACTTCACTTTTGTACCTTCAATGCCTGGCACATAATAGATGCTTGATATTACTTGTTGGGCAGCAGAATGAATAAATAAATAAATGAATGACCACAATTTTTTTGTGCACACACACACTCACACAGAGACAGACAGACACACATACATACACTCACACACCCAGGTGGGGGTTGTCTATCCATTATAGAATGTCTAATGGATTAGGAGAGTGTTAAAAAGAAATGGGCATTCAAAGAGAGTAGTGTTAAGGATTAATAGTGAGTATCTGGGTTGGAGACAGCTCAGTTGGTAGAATGATTGTCTAAGTCTGCTAGAAGTTCTGGGTTCCAACCCCTCCCCAGTACCATATGAAACTGGATATGAGTGATGTTTGCCTATAATCTCAATACTTGTTAGATAAAGGCATGGAGACCAGAAATTCAAGGTCTTCTAATGATACCACTTGTTTGAAGTCAGTCTAGCCTCCATAAGGCCCTGTCTAACAGAAAGGTCACTATCCTGAGACCCTATGGGCTCCTCTGCTGGCAAGACTATGCCTTCACCTTACTGGGCCTCCATCCCTCTGCACAGTGACTGACAAAGAATGTACTTATGGATAGCAGAATTTCCCACCAATCCCTTTCAATATTGGTGATCTACTACCATTACTGATATTTGTCATGTTATTTCTACAGTTGCAATTAGGGGGAAATGATTGACAGAGCCTTTTGTCTATTGTTTCTTCCTGTGTTTTAAGGTTTTATCCCTCCTCCCTAGTACTGAACACACATTCATTCTACCCTCCCTTTGAATCCAGGGACTGGGAATGAGGAGGAGTTAAGATATTTCCATTTGCATCTTCTCACCCATTATTTTGCAGATCAAAAGAAACTGACCATTTGAACTGAAAAAAAAAAATACCTTCACATAGTTTTTAAAATCTCATCACCCTCTACCTTTTTCATTTCTTCTCACGGTTTTTATTATTTTTTTGTGTGATCTCAGTTTTCAATCTAGATTGGTGTCACCTTAATTAGCATATAACAAATTAGGCTTCTCTTTCATTGTTAGTAGAGAAGCAAGAGAATATTAAAGTTTCAATGACAGTGAGAACTTTCTGCGTTCTGTGAGTTTTATTAGGCTAATGTCTCTTGGTGACATATTTAATAAAGAATAGCATAATGCTGGCAAAAAGAAGGCAGATGAGTAGGTCTAATTAAAACCTACGTCAGAAGTTATTGTCTGTAATTTAATAAGTATTAAGCTGCGACTGAAGGTATTTATTACACTCTACCCTATGAAATGGTAAATGTACTAATGTTTTAAAATTCTTCTGAGACTAATTTGATTAGGTAGCCGGGGCTAACTTTGCAAATCATTTCTTCACTGAAACAATCTGAATCACTTCTTCAACAGCTCTGATGCCACAGAGACACAAATGATGCATGCTGGGAAATGCGGCTTGGTACTTCCGTTTCTTTACTGGAGAAGTTCATGAGTTTAACACCTCAGCACACAGCCCCTTCCCTTATACATATCACCATTCATCAATGTGCAGGGACTTTCAAATCCGTCGTCCACTCCTCCTCATTTTCTCTTCTACTCTTATTACCTTAGTTTGAGCCTTCTTCCCTAGACTTGAGCAGTGGCATAGAAACGGATCGCCCTGCTTCCTGTCTCTTCCCGCCCAAGCCCACCTCATAGCCCTGGTAAGACCATCTATCTGTAACAAGAACTTCATCATTTCCTAAAAATCTCTTTACCACCCAGGAAGCAATGGCTACATTCCTAGTTAGGCCCCTACCATCTAATGCCAATTTGCCTTTCTACTTAATCAAAGAGCATGCCAAAGACATTGTTCTATTATTGATTTATTATTATTATTATTATTGAATTTTGTCTCCCATCCTGTGTGTGTGTGTGTATGTGTGTGTGTGTGTGTGTGTGTGTGTGTGTAGGGTGGCATATATGTTCATGTGTGCATTTTTAATTGTGTATGCATCTATACATGTGGGTGTGGCTTTGTGAAGGTCAAAGGTCAACACTGAGTAGCTTCGTCAAACACTCTCCATTTTATTTTTTTGAGACAGACTCACTGACTCTGGACCTCACTGATTCAGCTCATCTGGTTGGTCAGTAAGTTCTGGGATCCTTCTGTCATTGCCTCTCCAGTGCTGGCATTGCACGAACATAAACACTGTTCCTGGCTGCTTACATGGGTACTGGAGATCCAACATCAGGCATCAGGCCCATGTCTTTGGCCACACACACACACACACACACACACACAAATATGTAGTAAAAATCAATCTTAAAAATGTCTAACCTGAATATAGTCTTTTCTGACGGCTCTTAGGTTTTCTTGAACTCAATTCCTCTCTGTTCAAGTAGTGTGTGTGTGTGTGTGTGTGTGTGTGTGTGTGTGTGTGTTAATACCCTTTCACTACCCTTCTTGAAGGGAACAGCCGTGCACTTGTATGGCCTCAACCACTACTAATGGAATAACAGATAAACAACTTTGCAGAGTCTCAATTCTGACCTATGGATTTGGAAGGTTTTTTTGTTTTGTTTTGTTTTGTTTTGTTTTGTTTTGTTTTAGTTTTAAAAAACAGGATTTAATGTATACCATGCTGGTCTCAAAGGTTAATATGCAGCCAAAGATGATGATAAACTTTAGTTTCTCCTGCTTCCACCTTCTAAGTGGCAGAGTTTAAAAGAAACCATCAGGTCCAGTTTACACAGTGCTATGGGTCAAACTCAGAACCTTGTGAATATTAGGATTAGCATTCTAGTAACTGAATTTAGGAAGAGTTATTTTGATTCTGAGTATGTTTTCTACCTCTAAATTTTCATGTCTCTAGTAATTAGAAATGTTTAAGTGACTTGTATCTCTTCAGTGTCACAGAAAAACTGTACAATGTAGTAGAGTAATTGCTAATGGAAAACCACTTAGCAAAAGAAATCCTGGCGATTGGCCTGATCACATAAGAATGCTTTAAAACTGAAAAAAAATATCATACACAGAGTGATTCATATTGTAATGGCACATTTTACATATTTCAAGAACATTAATTTTTATTATTTAAAAGAAAATACCTGGAAGCTTTTTTGTGAATTCTACGAGAATCTGCACATGACTGGTTGCCATTTCTGTTAATATGAGAAAATTTTCTTCTGCACTAAATTCTTCTTTTAACTAAATTTTAAGACAAAGTAAATGATTAATAAATAGACAGGAAAAGAATAACCCAACATAAAATTGTTAAAGGACAGAAATCTGACTTGAATAATGAAAATTTAAGACACAGGTCATATTTGGAAAACCATTACTATTTATAAGACAGACCTGAGACTTCTTTTTCAATTGTTTAATGCTGATAAAAGTTTGGACATATAACTTGAAGTCTCAGAAAACAATCACTTTGAATAACACATTTACATATAAATCCCACCTTAAAAAGTAGTAAAAGGTCACAGAAAATGCTAACGTTAAACAAGCATATTGTTCAGATAGAGTACGTACGATTTTATTTGTGATTTCCTGCGGCATTCTCTGTTTGCTGTATGAATCCATAATATAATCCAGGAGGGTCTGCTGGTCTGCAGTGAGTTCAGTTTTCTCCTACACTGGCAAGAAAATGAAAGGTGTTAGGGAGGGTGGTTAAAGGCGTATTCCAGTATGTGCACTTATCTGAGCTGTGACCCTTCACATGGTGGAGGATAGGTTTCTCTAGGTCCTGGCATAAGCAGTAACATATTTCCCTAAAGTTGTTTCTACTTGCTTGTTTTCCTATTTAGAAAACATGAGCAATGAAATGCTCTCATGCATCTCATGGGAGTATATAGTAATTCGAATATAGGGGTTATTGAGCACAGTAGCATTGAAGGTCAGTAGAATTTCAAGGTTAAATCATAGCTTCTAAAGGCTTTCTGTGTGTTAAATGGAGAATCATCCATCCATGCATACTTGTCTGTATTCAAGGGTGGCAAACTGGCCCATGGACCACATCCACCTGTGTAAGTATAACGTTTTATTGGAAGGTGGCCCTGCTTCTTTCCTGGTATTTTGTGTGTTCCTTTTGAGTTAAAATGACAGTTACATGGTTGTCATAGAGAACACGTGGCCAACACTTAAAAGTCTGCATATCTGGCACGTTACAGAAAAAATGTCTGCAAAGCCCACAGCCAGATCCCATCTCTTTCCATTGTCCCTGTCTCTGAAGGAATATAAACTGGTGCATTAACTTTTTTTTTTTATACCAAAGCATTACTGATGGGCACTGTGGCAGAATGATCTTTTTTTCATAAGGTTAGTTTTCCCGAAATCAATACAAACCATACGATTAAAAACCTAACAGGGGAAGAAGTTCTCCTTGCCAAATAATGGCTTGTTGGCTTTTCAGCTAATGGAAGATAAGAATTCTTCCAGATGTTCTGTGATTTAGCCTTGTGTGGGTGTCTAACCAGCCCAGAGTCTGTTTCCTCAATCTGTCTTTAGTTATTCAATGGGTTTCTTAAGCTTCTGTGAAAAGGGTTTTCTCTATTGGTCCACAGATGTGTGGTGTCCTGTATTCCTGGTTGACGTGACCAATCCACAACCTCTGCAGGGTCCAGACTTCACGAGTTGGAACTTCCCTTCTTAAGGGCAAGAGAGGGGGGTGGGGAATTGAGACATGGTCATCAAAAACTCGAGTGGAGCTCAGGCATGGCAGTGTATGCTTTTAATTCCAGAATTCTGGAGGCAAATCCCAGCACTTGGAAGGCAGAGGCAGGTGGATCGCTGTGACGTTGAGGCTATTCGGGTCCAAATAATGTAAATAATGTGTTCTCAGCCAGCTATGGCTACACAATGTGATCCCGTCTCAGAAAACAAAAACAAAAACAAAACCCAAGTGAAAAACTCCATCGTGAAGATTAAGTCGTTCCCCCTGGCAGCCATTAAGAAGTAAGTAGCCAGGGGCAGAATCTTCACTTTCTACCCTACACATTGCTATTATTTAAAAATTTTCACACCCAAAGCATCCCTTTCCCTCTTGATTCAAAAGAAAAGGGGGACTCCGTTCCAGGGCCAACTGAGATGAAAATTTGGCTGTGGCTGAGGCTCTAATCCCACAACCTCCCAGCCAGACTGACAGGTCCCTAGAAGCCCATTTGCGCTGGCTTTGGCCGCGCCATCGCGCTGTTACCCTGCATGACTTGGTTGTGGAGGTCACTTGTCTCAAGTCACGCCCTTCGCTGTCGTCCTCATTCACGGTCTGATCCGCGTGCTGCTTCACATTTTTCCTTAGCCGTTTAGATTTACACTGGATTTCAGTTAACAAACCTTGGGGGGGGGGTGAGGGGGGGCGGGAAGAAAGAAAGAAAGAAAATAAGGATAAACTACCAACCAAAGAAAACACATCATGGCTCTAGCTGCATATGTAGCAGAGGATGGCCTGGACGGTCATCAATGGGAGGAGAGGCCCTTGGTCCTGTGAAGGTTCTATGCCCTAGTATAGGGGAATGCCAGGGCCCAAAACGGGAGTGGGTGGGTTGGTGAGCAGGGGGAGGGAGGGAAGGGATGGAGGTTTTCGGAGGGGAAACTAGGAAAGGAGAAAACATTTGAAGTGTAAATAAAGAAAAGATCTAATTAAACAAAACATCCTATTGGGTGTGTGGTCCTTGAAGACGCTGTTAGGTGGTCAGCTCAGGTGATGAGCAGAGTTAATTCTGACTCATCTGGCATTTAAAAGGAGAAGACCAGATGGAGGGATAGCTTTGTGGTTAGGAGTAGTTGCAGCTCTTGCAGAAGGCCGGAGGAGATTGGTTCCCAGCACCCACACCACCTGGGGGGGTGGGGTGGGTCACAACCTCCTGTGATTCCAGTTCTAGGGGGTTCCGTGCCCTCTCCTGGCCTTCTCAGGTACCCTGTATACGTGATACACATCTGCACACACGCATACACTTGGACAAAAAAAAAAAATCTTAAGGAAAAATAAAAAGCTAATTTTCTTTTTTTTTTTTAAGATTTGATTTTGAGTGAGGCATTTGACATCTGTGAGTGTGCTTCTTCACCTGTGGAACACAAATATTTGCCACAGAGTTTTGCCTAGATGTGATTA
>NC_034598.1:85402788-85420654 GCF_900095145.1 Mus pahari | reverse complement strand
AAAAAAAAAAAAAAAAAAAAAAAAAAAATTTGTGATGCTAAAGGGTCATACACAGCACAAGGTGTTTAGTCAGTGGTATGGCAAATGGACACACTCTCTGTTCCCCGTCTAGGAGACCAGGGAAGCTGCCTTCAAAACATACAGTTACTTTCAAACATACAGTTATTTTCACCTATATTTATACTGTTCAATAAAAAGTATATTCAGTTTTATATTAAACTTGTTGAGTAAAACAAATGTGAATTCCTTTCAGAAAAAATTAAACCCTAATAATCTATGCAAATTATTTAAAAATATAAAGGTTACAATGCTTAAGGAATGCCAGCCATTGCTTGGTTCCCAAGTTAAAGACAAAGCCTCTATTGTTGTGCTATCAGGAGTTGGTGGAGGCCTGAGGAAGGGCCC
Organism: Mus pahari; assembly: GCF_900095145.1. NCBI lineage: Eukaryota > Metazoa > Chordata > Mammalia > Rodentia > Muridae > Mus > Mus pahari. The sequence goes on along the minus strand of NC_034598.1, from coordinate 85,420,249 downwards.
AGATCTGTGGGTCATTGGTGGTATGCCCTCAGATGGGACAGTGGGATCCCAGCCTCTTCCTCGGTCCCTTTTTCTTCCAGGCCACCAGGTTTAAGCTTTGTGTTCTGGCATCAGCGCCTCACCCTGGCCCTGCAGAAGCTTAAACACTATGGAAAACAGTCACCAAACTTCTAAACATATGGACCGAAATGAAATGTGTCCTCTTAATTCTCTCCGGTATTTTAAGACATTGATTAAAAACCCGACTAACACAAAGTGTCTGGATCTTTTTTAGTGAGCATGTAGTTTATCATTGATTATGCTTTGAGCTTTAGCAAGTAACGCAGAACTGGCTTCCATATTTTTTGGATTTCTTTGCTCTTCTCTCAGCAATAATGAAACAAGGCTCCGGGAGGTATACTGTGCAAAAGACATATGAAACAGCTACGTCCCTGCTGGGAAGATGTTTGTGCTTATAAATAAAACTACTGACTTTTGTGGGGAGGGTCTCTCACCAAGTGAGCTCAGATGGAACAAGTTCATATTTAAGTCATGAGCAACATGAACCGCCCAGTGTCAAAGGATTACTGCCACAAGCTTGAATTGCAGCCGCTGCCCCCGCTCAGGTTCTTATTTCACGTTTGCTAAAACGCGATTGTGATCAGCCTGTATAAAACTTTCATCCATCCAGGGATGGATTATTTATTTACACAGACCGATTTTTCTCCCTCCTGAACACATTGTTTCTCTGGGAGCGTCCCAGTCACCCACACAGTTCAGGAACAATGGAGCTAGGGTCACCTTCCACGGGCTTTTATTTCATGTGGCATTCCCTCCCTGAATGTTGTCATCCCCTTGGTGACATTTGTTTGTCCGTTTGTTTGGAGGAGGAACAAGGCATATCTCTAAATCTGAGGGGGCTGTAGGATGAAAAATTAATAATGTTATACTAACATGCATTCTAATTTCTGATGAAGGCGGTGGTTCCTCATAGGGCCAGTGTTTAATATAGAGTCCCCTTATCAGATCAAAGGACAAAATTATATTAAAACTTGGGGTCGTTAATTTCCTGTGTAAACCTATACAAATTGGCTCACAGCTGCACCGAGGGGAGACGAATCCTTAATAAAAATGACTTAGTTTAAAACCCTATTTAGATAATTCACAGGCATTTACTGTCCCACCGCTATGACTTTTTATGGTAATTAAGCAATAAATAAGGAGTACGTTAAAATCAAATTTAGACGGACCTTTCAGAATGCCGTCCGACATAGCTCATTAAAGCAAGTTATTTCAATAATGACAACATCACTCCTTCTATAAAAGTCCTCGCAACAAAGGAAAACACAATCCCCAAACAAGGCCGTCATTTCTTTTAGAGAAATAAGTTGCTCTTCTGATTGTAGTTTAAGGAAGTAAGTGGTCCAGCACCCCCTTCAAGAACTGAGACGGCTCGCCAGATCCTGTCCTTAACATGGGGTGGTCTGAGTTACCTGGCGTCTGCCTCCTTAGGAGGTTTTGGTGGAGTTTAGTGGCTTGAGGTGGATACCTGTATACATACATTCAGCCAACATCCCCATCTCTCTGCACTTCCTTAGCCGGCACTCCTGGCACTTCCTGCGCATGTACATGTCCATCACGCAGTTGCCCCCGTTCTTACACTTGTACACGGCGTTTTTGGTAATGCTTCTTCGGAAGAAACCTGTGGGAGAAACACTGGAAACTGTAAGAAGGTCCCTAACAAGTTTTCAGGATATATATGTGGAGTCAGAGTTCTCAGGAACCGTGCTGGGCATCACCCCGATGAGACTTGAGCCAAAGGGATGTAGCAATAGACATTTCACCGTGTGCTATTATTGAAAAGGGAGCTATTTTAAATTGATCTCTCCAGAACAATAACAAGTGGAAATTAGGGACTCTCTTAGGGGAAAAAAAATCAGGTGTGTGTGTGTGTGTGTGTGTTTAAAGAATATATTGCTTTCATTTATCTTCATTGGGGGACAATTATGGGCCAGTAAGTGCTATGTGCTGACTCTATAAAGGCAAGCAATCCATCCCTGCCCTCACAGAGTTTAAAGGTTGACCAAAAGCAAATGCATGCAAATAACCAAACAAGGAAAGAGAAGGGGTTGCGTGGATACTGTTGGACGCTGTGCTGAGGCAGGACGCATGCAGGGAACAGTTAATATAGCAAATGAGGGGTTAAAGATTTGGCTCTGTAATCAAGAGCACTTGGTGCTCTTGTGGAGGACAGGGTTGGGTTCTCCAAACCCACGTGGTGTTTTTACAGCCACCGATAACTCCAGTTCCAGGAACCCAACACCTTTCTTTTGACTTCCGTGAACATCAGGTACGCAGGCAGTACACATACACCCATGCAGACAAAACTCTCATACAACACGCAAAACGAAATAAATAATCCTTACATGAGCAGTAAGCAAAAACCTAGAACACGTATTGTTTACAAGGTAGTTAGGAGGAAAGCTGTTATTCAAGGTTTGAGTATCTCGGCACTAATATAGACAGCCTTGCCTAACCACAAAAGCGCCAAGCGTGATTTAAAACTCAGTATCTCCTCAGAGACAGCAGTTCAGCCGCAACCAGTTCAGGTAAGATGCTTCAAGGCAGGAAGAGAATGTGTCTCATCCTCCCCCATGCCCTCATCTGCTTGTTCTTCAACGAGTTCACCATAGCTTCCAATATTTCCAGGGTCAGTGTGACAGTAAGCAGGGACAAGTATTTGGGAAGCAAGAGAAGTAACAGAGAAACTAATACTTGTTTGGTACAGAAGTTTACACACTTACTCACAATTTCATTTTCTTAGGTTTTAATGACATGCTGTAGACCATGGTTCAAAGATACCAATGGAAAATTCCAGAGATAAGCCCCTCGAAAGTTTTGAAATTACATGTTTCTGAGGAGTGTGATGAGTGGGATTTCTTTTTATTTTTATTTTCTTGCAGCCTCACCCAGGATAAGAACCATCCCTTCAGCCAGGGAATCCATGGTGTATGATTACCCACGCAGTGGCATTTGAGAGATCTCATGTGCGCAACAAATTCTACGGCACACCATTCGTACTTTCCTATTTTGTCATTGATCATTACTGATAATTTTCCTGAGCCTAATTCATGTCTGTATAGCTGTGTATGTGATTCACAGTTTGAAGCTACCACCGGGTATCTTGGGATGTAGTCACTGTGGATGAAGGCGCACCATTCTGTTCTCATAAATGGGGTATATGTGGCAAGTTTCAAAGCGGATCCTTCCTCTCCTGGTTGGGCTTTTCCCTTCCCATCACTGGGCTACGTTCAGTCACACTTCCTTAACGAGAACAAAGCTGTTTCAATTCTACCTTTTTCCATTCTAGGTTTACTCCCGTCCTGCTTGGTGTTAACTGTCAAGTTGACAGCACCCAGAATCACCAGGCTTTTTAAAAGTCTCCGTCAACTGGCTTTATTAGGGTGGTCTGTGGGCATGTCAATGAAGTAATCTTAAGTGTTAGTTGATGTAGGTGAGCCCAGTTCACCGTGGGCGGTTCCATTCCCCAATCAGATGGTCTTGGGCTCTAAGGAAGCTAGCTAAACATGGTCCTGAACACACCAAGGAGTGTGCCAGCAAGCAGTGTTCTTCCAGCCAGCTTGGTTTGTGTTGTATTACTTTAAGTGTAAATGAGTTCTCAACCAGAGGCAATACTGCAGGAAATAGCAAACAGACCTGCCTCAACATCACTCAATGATGGGCTGTGACCAAGGAGCCTACGTTGAAATGAGCCCTGTCTTACTCTAAGTTGCCTTTGGGCAACAAGTTTTATCACAGCAGCAGAAAGAAAACAGAACAACTCTATATCCTTTGCACTGAGGTCTCCCTGTTTGACGGTTCTTAGCAAGGACTTATAACTTCACAAAGACTTCCTCTTGTCCAAGACATAAGTTATTATTTTAACAGATGTTGGGATAATAGCAAACATGTATTGCTTACATTCTATTGCTTGAACCACTTTGCCACCGCTTAGCTACTTAATCATAGTATCAATTATTATCTTCCCCTATAATATAAAGGAAAGAAAAATAATATGGAAGCATTAAATATTTGGCCTTGATTTTTGGGACAACTGAAAACCAGGAAGACCCTCAATTGCTCTGCTGTAGTTGCCTCTCCGGGGATACAGGACTAGAGAGAGTAGCTTAACGCTAAGCGCTGACAGAGAACTGCATTCTCTGATGTTTCAGCTATCAAGACGGGCAACGTATCCCTCCCTTCGGAACTCTCAGCTTGGGAATATGAAGAAGTAAATTCAGAGCAGAGTACAATATAGGCTGACAGCTAAATATGTAATACATTATTGAACTATGGAAGAAGAATATTAGGATATAGAACAAAATTTTGAGTCATTCTATGTGCTTATAAAGGTTGCAGTATGTCTTAGAGGGGGAGAACAATAATCCTGTAGACATGGAAAGTTGCATATTTATTATGGGAACTATGAAAAAAATTATCCAGCTATCATTCAAAAATTATTACAATAAAATAACTCTAATCTCCCAATGCCTAAGAATCAAATGTCGAGCTAGGGTAACCCTAATTCCAAGTTGGGAAATCAGAAAAGGCTTTTTGAAAAATTTGAATGGGGGCTTACAGAATAATTTTTGAAACATGTACCATGCGGAAGGAGAGACCTTTCATGGATGAGCAAGACACCATGTCACAGAAGTTCCTAGGAAATGTAGATGATTCATTTTGGTAGCAGGGTAGAGCTTGGGAATATTAGTGAGGGGTGGCTAAGGGTGTTAAAGTGAGAAAGTAGTGTTAAATGCCCTTGAAAGCCACACAGAGGAATCTTTGCTATGTAGAAAAGGAGGGCGAGAAGGTTTGATCTGCAGAAAATCCTGGAAGACAGAACAAGATGAGGAAGTGTGGAACTAGGAACTGGAGACAGAAGACAGGAGACCATAATATAGCTGAAAGGTTGGAGATCTGGCTAGACTGAGAGAGCTAAAAAAGAGAAATGGGAAGGACAGTCTAGCCTTGGATAACTAGTTAAATATGAAAACAGGGGCTTCGGGAAAAAGGTAGATATGTCAAAGTTAACTTAGCCATGGTCTCCCTTGTCAATTTGTCAGTTGATGTGAATTTCACTAGGGAAGATCTTAACACTTTCCTAAGTGTCAAATCTAACCCAATAAAATCCTCAAAACAACAACATTCTATGCTTCAGATTAGCACTGATATTGAGAGTACAGATACCAAAGTGTGTCTTTATAGTGAGTAAAGCAAAAGGAACTTTTTCCCCCAATGCCAAGCCCTGAACTCAATGATCATCTTAGCTTGCGTGACTCAGTCTTCCCATGAGTCTTTAGCCCCACCTAAGAATGACTCCCTTTAAAACTGTCATAGATATGGAGAGACAGCTCAATAGTTAGCAGAATAAAACTCCTTATTCCAAGAAGAATCAAAGAAAGGGTGCACAGAACAATACTGCAGGTTTTTTCTTTTTTTTTCTTTTTAGTTCTGGTATTAAACTGAAAAGGAAATCATTATCATATCAATAGCTGAATTAATTAGCTTTCACCCTGGAAAAGCAGCACAATATTATCACTACATCATTTAAATGTGGGCACATAGACTGTATTTATACTTATGCAAATCTAACCACACACACCGCGCCTCTGTCTTGCACATATTCAACAATGCTCCTATCAGAAGAGTCATTTGAAAATGAATTGATAGGAAATTCACAGAGGATCCGAGCCTTCCTGATAATAAAAGATGAGTGGTTGAGAGGACTGGCCTTGCCAAGTTGGGGGTAGGGAATCTGTGGCTTGTAGAACAGCTTGGGGATGGTATTTTCATGGGTCTTGTCATCCTAATGTACATGCCTGCATGTATACCTCATTGGACATTGGTGATTAAGGGTCCCTATGTTTTAAAAACAGCAATAAACATAGAATTCAGAATTCTTAGAATGTGGCCTACAGAGAGATGACTTCACACACAACACTTATTTTCAGCCAGACACATGGTTCTGAAGCACTTTGTATATCCTTAATCCAATGAGGTAGGTGCTATTATTCATTCTCTCCCATGGAAGAGGGACTTGAGTTGAACAGAGGATAACTTGCTCAAGGTCCTACAGGTCCTGTAGAGTTTGAGTTGGAATCCTCTGAGGCGCAGTACAGACTTTCAACCACTGCCTTCACAGGCCTTCAAGCAGAATAAGAAGTTTGTATCTCCCAAAAATGTTCTTTCAAGACATTAATGTCCCCAAATCTCAATACTGCATGGAAAAACCCAGCCGGTAACAAAGATCTGTTTCCATACCCAGGCTGAGTCCATGAGTCTCTTGCAGTCACTTTAGTAATGCTATAATTAACCAAAATGTCGAGTTATGAAAATTAACAAAAATGATGTATTATGCCTATGTGCTTAGTTCTTGCTCCTATTGGATTTTCCTTTTCTATCCCTCCCAAGAAGATGGGCATCATCTTCTGCCCACTTACTCCAGCAAAAGCTAAAGTCCTCTCTCCCTCTACATAAATATAACTCTTCCCCATACTTCTCTAAAGAGGTTAACTGATTAAAAAAGATACAAATTATGAATATCACAGGCGAAATGGGCCCCATCAGTATAGACCTATTAAAAGGAAAAAGAGGGAATAAAGAACTTGATAGATTATCAAGAACTCTAAGCTCCCACATTTGATGACTTCAATGCAACTCCTTAAGAATGCTTTTCAAAGTTTACCTGGGAGAAATTCATCAACAAAGCAGGCCTGTCTCAGAAAAAGAAACTGAATTAATAAATAATCTCCCAAAACAGAACGGACCAGGCGCAGGCGACATCACTGGTTAATTCTACCAGCCGTCTGAAGATGTTTATCATCTGTCTCTTCTCTTTTCCAGAAGGCAGAAGGAGCATTTTCTAGACTTTTTATGAGCAATACCTTAATACCAGAAAATATACAAAAACACTACAAGGAAAGGATATGGTGCCATGTCATTTTCTCCTTGTTCAGGTAGTTGTGCACACCTGTTGACACTCCTGCAAAGGTTGGAGCAGGGTTTTCAGGCTGTGTTTCCCCATCACTCTTTGTTTTATTGCCTTGAGACCAGGCACCTCACTCGAAGCATATCATTTCATCAAGCCTGATTGATGAGCTGGCTCTAGGGATCTACCTGTTGTCATGTTCCGTTCCTCTCCTCCTCCTCCTCCTCCTCCTCCTCCNCTCCTCCTCCTCCTCCTCCTCCTTCTCCTCTTCCTCCTCCTCCTTCTTTTCTTCAGAGCTGAGTTTCCAGATATGCACAGCCATTTAATATAGATACCTAGGATTCACCACAGGTCTTTGTCCTTACAGAGCAAGTGTCCTCACAGGCTGAATCACCTCCCCTGGCCCACAGTTTTCTTTCTCTTATTTTAATTTAGACTGGTTAGAATTGCCTTTTATTTGTCTGACATTGTGTTTTCAGCTCTGTTATGTGAAGATTACTTCACTGGGCAGGTTATGAAACAAATTTCATTTAATATTACTTGAACCAATTTTTAAAAATCATTTTAGCCAAATTTGAGCTTACCTCAGAACATCTTGACTCTAACCCAACAGGAAATAGAACATACTTCAAGGCCTTTGAGCCTTCTTTGCTAAGGATAAAGCCCATGTTGGCAACTGTTAGCTCATCAAGACCACTGGCAACAGGAATTTAGCCAAGGTGAATTTGTCTGCCTAACTCTCAAGAAAAGCAGCATCCACAAACAGCATTGGTAATAATGAATAGAACTCTCTGGACTTTGGAGACCACACAAGAGCTGCATGCTGTTATACAAACAGCTATGGCCATAGAGGATGGCATGCAAGGGAAGTCGGAAATGTGCAGCCAGGTTCAGTGTACGCAGGTGTCCAGCACCTCTGAAGCCACAAGACATTGCTTCTCAGGCCCAGATGTAGCACATGAGTAGAGCATTTTTGTATCACGTGCATATTTCCAGAACCACAGAGAAAACAAATATGCGTGTATGAAGCACCACCTCTCAGATAATCAATAGGTTAAAGGCTTTAAAAGACTGTCAGAGCCTCTTGGGAGACCAGAAGAGAAGCTGGTCACCCTCCCACCCCCCAGACTCCTCCTTCACACTGCAGAAGCTGGACAAAAATGTTCCCCCCAGGATAGTTCTCGTCTGGCCCTCCTCTGTCTTCCAGGGTGAATGGAGGGAAGATGTTTCAACTATCCAAATGAATAACCAAACCAAGACCTAAAAACTAGAGAAGTGTGTGGTCATTTTAGACCTAAAAACTAGAGAAGTGTGTGGTCATTGCTGGGAGTCTCTGTGGAATGGATCTGGAGCAGAAGTGAGCAGGGGCAGAGGCCATTTCCCAACAATTCTCCCTTAGCTTCATTTGGTGTTGGAATCACCTGGACTCATGTCAACAGCATGTTTATTAAGGTGTGATGGAGTCGAAGAGAAGAGAAAATACAATTCCGCTGACATCCTCCTCCCTGCTGGTGTCTGCTGAGAACAGGAGAGCAGGGGTCACATTGTGATAAAGCCTGGCTCAGCATGTCCTTAAGAGCCAATTAGATGCCCACATAGACAAACTCCTGGAAGCTGCAGCCTGACCTTAGCACACCTCAGGTGGTTTGGGCTTCTAGAAGCAAAACTCCACCCTGAGTAGCCTATAAACTAATTTACTCTCAAGGGCATTTAACCCTTTCCCTCTGAACTGCTGCTTACATGCTTCTTGGGTTTATTCTTGTCTATGTATCAGTAGCTGTTCTCCTTTAACAGTTTGAGCTTGGGGAAGTTGATATTTTGTTGATATTTTTGAATCTCTGTTATTTGCCTTTGTGTTGTTGTTTCAATCATAGGTCAGTTACATACATTTTTTTTTCATTATTGCTTTACAATGGTAACTGTAAAAATATTTTTTCCTGTTTTTCTCATTACTGCATCTCCTATAGGTTAGAAGAGGGGATGACATATAAGGTAATACTTAATAATACGTTACGAATAGAGAACTTAATTAATGAATGAATCACAAGGAAGAGATCGTTTTGAAGCATGTTTTGATAGTTTGAAGATTTGATAGCATGATGCCATTTGGGACAGGTAGATGAACAAAGCAGAAACAATGATAAAATAAAAATTCATTACGGAAACGTATCAACAGCTAATGCCTATGGACCCTTTTGGCATGCTGGGTAGAGGGCTGAATTTAAAATGAGACATCTGTGGATTTCAATACAGCGAGGCAAAGAGAATGGCAATAGCAACAAGCATGTACGGAGTACTTGCTATGGGCAAGGAGTGTGTCAACTGCCTCATGTACAACGAGAGTCTCAGTATATTTGATCTCACTGTATGAATATCAGAGCTCTCTCATGGCAGTCTGTAAATACTTAGGTAAGGCATTGTGCCAAAGGTCAAATGATTTAGCACATAGCAAGCCTGAGAACAGTGCCTACATATAGTAATCACCTGGTGTACGTTATCTACCTGGCCATCTATCCATCCTCATTGACACCATTATCTCCACAATCATCTCATCGTTCTCCTCATCAGCCCCATCGCCCCTTTGCAAGCAGGCTGACAGCCAGAGACACGAATTAACTTAGGACATTCAGAAAAAGAATCCCTGTGATCGGAATTCGATTTGTTCACCTTTAGAGTCACAGCCTACCTAGGGTGTCAAAGGTTTCTGGCGTCTTGAAATCCTTACAAATCCACACTGCATCATGCTCTATGACAATTGAATCTTCCAGGTTATTGAAGTCGTTACTAGATTTCATAAGCCAGATTGTGCTTGATCTCAACTAGGGTCTCAATGCATGTGATCTCAATATATGAATATTAGGGAACAAAGGATCGATTGGAAATTGTCTAATCTACCTCATGTAGTGATCATTTCAACCTTTTTTTGAAGCTTTCCTAAAACTTCAGAACTAAACTTGATGCTGGTTCATGATCTTATATAAAAATATATTCTAAAAGACAATAGGGTCACCCGTCAATTCAAACAGTGGCTTTCAAGACTGCTACCACTCTCTCTGTGGCATGTGTAAACTCTGAAACAGAGGCCGATGTGGCAGGGGCTGACCTATTAAGGAACACAGCCATTCAGAGTTTCCAGTCAGCTGTAGACTTGATAATCAGCACTTGAGATCTACATCAAAACTCATTCAGAAGTGGATATTCCATAAACGGCACTAATGGCTCCCAGAGGAGGAAAAGTCTAGATTCAATCTAGGGCCAAGCAAACGCCATCCATACCATACCTATACTCTGAGGTTAGTTAAAAAAACAAAAAAACATTGAAAACTGCAATTTCTCTCACTAATGCTATATCTGTGACAAATAAGACATTCAGATAAATTAGAATATTACTTTAGATCTAGAGACAAAATCCAACAAAAGTAGGAAATCTTGGTATGATCTCTACTTTGTTCCTAAGTTTCAAATTTTTTCTTTTTTGGGGGGGGGGCGTTGTGTTTCAGGTGTCACAGGCCCCACAGCCTGTAAGTCAATCCCCAAACAAAAGAAAAAGAAAACACTTTATATACAATAATCTAACTTAACCCTCACAACGACCCTATAGGTCAGTGGTTCTCAACCTGTGGGTTGTGGCAACCTTGACCCTCTTGGGGTTGCAAATCAGACATCTTGCATATCAGATATTTACACTACAGTTCACAACAGTAGCAAAATTACAGTTATGAGGTAGCAACAAACATAATTTTATGGCTGGGGGCCACCACAACATGAGGAACTATATTAAAGAGCAACAGCTAGGAAGGTTGAGAACCACTGATATAGATAACTTCTCTCTTACAGAGTTGGGGCATATAGAAATAAAGTGCTAGACAGAATGAGATCTGGCTAACTTGGAATCTCCTGCGTCGTCCTTCCAGGACTCTGTAAGTCTATTCTGCAAAGGAGGAATGTTGAACACATTTCCCAGGTTCCCTTGCAAAGCTCTTCCATTGAGGTAGCATTAGAAATCAATGAACGGGGGCTAGAGCTGTACTCCTATCATTTCAGCTGTGGATCGGGGTCATGGAATTGTGTCAAGGCAACAGCTTTAGTTTCCAGGTAAGAGCGTAGACAGAACAGATACAGAACATCACTGCGGGTGGATTCAACAGGCAAGGTATGGCCCTGGAGCCATTAATTTTAGCAAAGGCAACTTCCTGAGCCCTTGATGGCAGCTAATGTGCTACATCTCTGTGGCAAAAAGCTATCAGAGTGCCTTCTGACATCTCCATCTTCTACGCCGTGGCTGTTTAGCAGTAGCTCCAGCTGACCAGCCTGGCAGCACAGCTCTGAGCATAGAACCTGTGGTGGCTCTCTTCTCTTGACTGTTCCTGCTTTTGTTCCATTCTGCTTGAAATGTTAGTTTTGGTTTTATTTCATGCGGTTCCTGCTGCCATCTTGGGTAACTTGATACTCTTACAAAACCATAGGAAGCCCTAGCAGCTGATGGACTGTAAAGCCCACAGTTTCTATGAAGAACATTATAGAGTGAAATCAACTTTGCATCCAGGGAGATTGGATGCCAAGAGTTGCAGATTGTGGAGACAGGGTTGGCTGAGCTGCTAGACCTTCCATGAACAGGTCTTTGTTGGACTCCATTGGATCCTATTCTGTGCACCACTCATTTTCTTGCAAACATTTCCCCTTCCCTTCTCCCTAAGCAAGAGCAGGTTTCCCTTGTTTTCCCATGAGAACATGTGATTCCACAAGGCAGACTACTATTGACTTTCCAGTCACCAGTCTGTTCTCCCAAACACTATGTGACCGTTAAGGAAGAAAAAAAGTAGCTACTCCTGTACCCAACAGTATCATGGTGGCAACCAAAGAGAAAGAACCTAGGCATGCTGGTACCTTGAGAGGTCCACGAACTCTTTTTCTCCCATGTCCCCATTCCCAGACTGAATCCTAGAGGTGGGTTGAGAGTTGACAGAAACCTAGTGTCATCTGGGATGCTATAACAGAGGCATTCCTGCATGCTTAGGGTTCCCTATACCTATATCTGATCCCTGGAACAGATCAACAGCTTTATGGTTTCTTGGTAAACCTGGATATTCCAGCATAACCCCGGAGCAATAGAAGGAACCCACCCCTGACCCCAAAAGAAATGCACAGATGGAGTCGGAGGCAGAGGAGGAACGTACGCTGCACCACAGGGTGCTGTGGATGCTGCTAGCTCTTCTCACTGGTGACAGGAGAGCAGCCAGAACATCACCCCAACGCTCTCTAGTCTCCCTGAAGTCACTCTGCCATGCCCCAGAATTCTTCGGCCTTTTTTTTTTTTTTTTTTTTTTTTTTTTAAAAAAAAACCCGGGTTTACTTACGAGGCGAACTGTTCCAGAGTTCTGACTTTGGGTGTTTGACCCGTGGCCTGAGACAATACCGATACCTCAGTATCTAAATGAAGCATTTGGCTTTCTTCCTTGGGCCATTTGGGTCATCAGTGTTAACTTCGAGCAAAGAGCCCCGGAGTACAATGGGCATTTACTAGGCAAATAATGTCTAGGAGCTCAGCCTGGAGGTGGCTCAGACAAAGTGCGAAGTTGGAGTTATAAACTGTAATTTTGAAACTGGTTCCCACTCCTTCCCTTATCAGCAATGGAGCCCTGGGTGGGTGCGTTGGTGTCTGTGTTTCAGTCTGCTCATCTACAAAATAGGCATACAGTATGAAAATTCATGAGCCTGATGGTGGAAGTGTAGCAGATACTTCCCACGGGCTCTTAGCGCTGACCTCTCCACAGCTTCTTTCTGATATGATATGTGTACTCCTCTCTCTTTTCTGTTTTGTTTCCTTTTATTGAAAATAGCTCCCCCCCCCACCTTATGTATCTTGATTACTGTCTCCCCTCCCTCTGCTCCTCCCAGCTCCTCTCCACCTCCCCTCCCATCTGGATCCACTCCCCTTTCTGCCTCTCTCTAGAAAACGAGCAGGCGTCTAAGGGAAAATGATAAAATAAGGTAAGACACAATAGATAAAATACAATAAGATAAAACAAAAGACTAAACATCGGACTAAACAAACAACGAGAAGGAAAAGAGCCTAAAAGAAGGCACAAGAAACAGACCTACTCAGGAATCCCATAAAAACACTGAACAGGAAGCCAGAAAAAAAATATATATGTGTGTGTGCGCGCGCACACACACACACACACACACACACACACACACATATATGCAAAAGCCCTGGTGCAGACCCAGGCATGCTACTCCAGTCTCTGTGAGTTCATATGAGCTTTGTTTGTGTTGATTCAGAGAGTCTTATTTTCTTGGTGGTCTCCATCCCCTCTGGCTCTTACATCTTTTCTGCCTCCTCTTCTTTGATACAGACTTTTAAAGTAGACTATGAGTGCTTCTTTCTCTTCTGGCAGGAAGCATGACCTGGACTGGAATTTGTGCTTTTCTAGCTAGATTGCCAGTCATTTCTCTATATACAGATGAATGTTCCTACCTCAAGCTGGAGATGGAAACTTCTAGAGAAAGGGCTCTCTGCTGGTGACTAAGTGAAATCGTACAGATTTCTGCACTGGTCCTCACCGAAAGCTCTTAGAATCGAATGTGTCTTAGAATTCAGAAGTGTTTTGAATCTTAGGGGTGTTGGAAAGAGCGCTCAATGGATGAAGTCTTTACTATGCAGGCATGAGGATACGGGTTCAGATCCTTAGCACCCTCTAGACGAGTGGTGCTCAACCTCCCTAATGCTGCGACCTTTTAATACAGTCTTCCTCTATTGAAACTCTCCTTCTGGGGAGAGGGAAGGAGGGTAGGAGAGAGAGAGCTCGAGAGAGCAGGTACTCTGTTGCTTTCCGCTTAGAGCCAGGTAAGTCCTTTTGGGTACCTTGGGTATCACCTATGCCCAGATTTTTAAAACTTTAGCATGAGGGGCTCCTGAAATCACAGATTCTTAGGTTCTGCTTCCAGAAATTCTCAATCCATAGGCCCGAAGTGGGCCCTCAAATCTGTACCTCCTAGAAACTGCCAAATGATGTCATATCACATCTATGTCACGTTACACAACTGGATCCAAAGACTCTTAGCAGGAATAATAAGAGCGACTCATTGAGTGCTCCCTGCGCGTCATACATTCTACTAATTCTTTTACCCATGCTAATTTATTTTTATTTATATATGCTCTTTTACATTCACTTTATTGGGGGCACAGTCTATGGCACTATGAAGGTCAGAGGACATCTCTCAGCAGTCCTTACACCACGTGGGTCCCAGGGATCTTCATTCCACAGCCATCTCACTGGCCCCATATTAAACTTATTATTACATTTTATTTTATAATATTCTTCTTAAAACTAATAATTCTCTGGATCATCTCTATGACCATCTTGTCCCTGACATTTGAACTAATTACCGTCAGAGTTGGTGTGTGCCTATGATCTCATTAACAGTAAGAAATATGAGCTAATTATCAAGAGTAGTGAGAAAATAGCAAAGATAAACTTAATGCGCCCAATATGTCCCCAGCTCAGGCTAAATTGGGCTCTGAAGGAACCAAGGGGTGGCTTGGACAACAGCAGTGACTGGAGCCTTTTATAGCGCACCGAATTCGCTTACCAAAATCAAGAGGCCGTGCTTCACTGACAGTTCAAACAACAAACACACATGATACATAATTTATAAATATAATTTATAAATGTGGTTATTTTCTTGCCTATAAACCTGGTTCAAGAAATTGTAGCAGCCAACTCAGTAGAACTGTACTGAGAGGAAAACGAACGCTCTCACCTTTGCAGCCCTCGCAGGTGAGCGCATTGTAGTGGTACCCAGAGGCCTTGTCTCCACAGACAACACACAGCTCATCCCCTTTTATTCTGCCCGCCGATGACGCAGCCATTCGCGGCTTCTTTGTCATAGGCATCTCCGATACCTCAGTCTCTCCCTGGTACATAGTTTCAGCGGGCATCCGCCTGAGTTCATAGATTCCAGGAGAGTACCAGTCTTCCGGTTGTTGGGGGTAGAAACCCAGGTTGGAATAATAAGACGAGGAGGAAATCTGTGGCTGAACCTGAGGAAACTGGACATTGTTGTATGGGGAGTACGGTTCCAAATCCAGGTTCTGCCCCAGGGGACCTGCGGCGTGTTCTGTTAGCACACCTGAAGAAAAGCATCAACAAAACCAGAATTAATGTCATCCTTCTAGAGCAACATGTCAGGTCTAATACTGAAATGGAAATTTATTTCAGTATAAACTACGAACATATATAGAAGTCAAAACTACAAAGTATATTTAGCTATATAAATTAACTTCTAAAACACATATTTAACTGTAAATATATCTAGTCTCTCTCTGTATATATATATATATATATATATATATATATATACATGTATGTGTGTATTTGTATGTATAGCTAGAGATAAAAACATGTAAATGATAAATTATAACCTCAGGGACAAAATGTGCAACATGGAAGACTGATGAATGACATGTTGTAACATGTAATGAGCTCCTGAAAACTAATACTCAATGCTCTATGGAAAAAAGGAAAAAAAATCATAAACAAATAGTTTTTAGAAGCTGTTTTATAAACCCACAAAACATTTCCCTTGTAAAATAAATAATAAATAAGCTCAAATTAAATCTATAACATACTTATTTTTATACACAGATTATGAAGATTTTAAGTTTAATGATAGAGACTCTTAGAAAAACAAATTTCTTAGAGGGAAATTTGTTGGTATCCTCCAGCACTTAAAACTCTAATAGCCATATGTGTGTGTGTGTGTGTATAAAATTCTCCATGTAAGGAATTTTCATACAAATTAAGACATTCACTTTGTTTTTGTTGTTGTTGTTGTTGTTGTTTTGAGACAGGGTTTCTCTGTGTAGTCGACACCTTGTAAGAACCAGAAATTGGAAACACACTCCATCAGTAGGAGTATGGTTGGAAAGATTGCAGTATTTGTACACAGATATTATTCAGATGTGCGAGAATACTGATGGTGATGATATGAGAGGGGTTTTAACTCAGACAGCCACTATTTTAAATAGAAAGTAGAAAAGTATGTGTATTAATGATTATAAAAGTATTTTGTGTGAGTGAGTGTGTTTGAGTGTGTGTGTGTGAGTGAGTGTATGTGTGTGTGTGAATGAGTGAGTGTGTGTGAGAGTATGTGTGTGAGTGTGTATGTGTTTGTAAGGCAACTTTCTTCATGATCTTTAACATGCTGGGGTTAGAAATTACACAAGATTTTTACAGGTTTTTCTGTTTGAGGTCTTTAATTATTGTTACATAGAAGAGAGCTTTTGAAAAGAAGAATGCACTACCTAGCAATATTGGTCTCCCTGGATTCAAACCCATGGTCTGTTACTTACTCTCCTGGTACAGGTGAGAGTTTTCTTCACGCTTATGCCTTTCTCTTCATGTAAAGGGAATAATAATGCCTACCAATAACAACTGAGTTGCTGTAAGGATTAAATAAGGTAAGGCATGCCAAGCACTTGGTTAAATTTGATACAGAAGTGCCCAAAATGCATAGATGACATTAAAATAGAGAAGATAATTATTCCTAAAACCATTATTATTAAACAAGATGTTTAATTAAAAAAAAACTTTAGATAATAATAACTAGCAGGTGGTGAAGATGCTTCTATTTTTTTAAACACAAGTCATGCTTTTTAGAATATAAAATGGTTAAATTATGCAAACTGCTAAAAGAAAAAAGACATAGATAAAAGATAAGATAGTGTATAAGTGCATTTGATTCTTTAACACACTGTCAGGCAACCCTAGAAGACAATTCCAGCTGCATCTTTCCTGAGTAGTGGGACTTTAAGTAAATAAGCTGTTGATATCCAGTATTCATACCTCAAGCCAAAGATGGAAATGTCTAGAAAAAGCATTCTGCTGGTGACTAACTGAAATCGTACAGATTCTCTGGTCCTCACTTAGAATGGAAAGCACTTAGAATCAAATTGTCTTAGAATTCAAAAGTTAACTGCATCTTAGGGGTACTAGGGAGAGGGTTCAGCGGATGAAGTGTTTACTGGGCAGGCATGAGGACATGGATTCAGATCCTTTGCATCCTCTAGACTAGTGGTTCAACCTTCCAAACGCTGCAATCTTTTAATACAGTTCCTTGTGTTGTGGTGACCCCCTCCAACCATAGAATCATTTTATTGCTACTTCTTTTTTTTTTTTTTTTTTTACAATATACCTAAGGCATTTATAAGATAATTTGTTTTTTAAAGGGATGAATAAAGTCCATATATATAATCAACACATGTAATATATTCAGTGCCTATCCTTTGAAGGACCTCCTAAGGTAGAACACATTTCAAGTAAGTCCTTAAGTGGGCAGCATCTATCCACATGCTATTGTGTAATGAGTTGTTATCTTAGGGCAGAACACGAATTTTAAATTATGATTTCACTGTTTAAATATGCCTATAGGGTGTAGTTCTTTGTAAGAATAATTTTTTTATTATTATTATTTTCTTTATTTACATTT
>NC_034598.1:85386538-85402057 GCF_900095145.1 Mus pahari | reverse complement strand
TCTGATTTAGGATTGGTAAAAATCCTTTCCCAATCTGTTGGTGGCCTTTTTGTCTTGTTGACAGTGTCTTTTGCCTTACAAAAGCTTTGCAGTTTTATTGCTACTTCTTAACTGTAATTTTACTACCATTATGAATTGTAATGTAAATATCTGCCATTCAACCCCTCAGGAGATCACAACCATGGGTTGGGAATCACTGTTCTACAAAACCCTGGAGGTTTGTACCTGTAATGCCAACACTGGGGAGGTAGAGGCAAGAGGATGCCAGAAGCTCACTTACCAGCCAGTCTTGCTGATTCCAATTCAATGAGGGAACCAGAAATAAGGGGTGTGTGGGGGGAGGGGTAGAAATAGAATGTGTTCGCCAGAATATACTTAACTTCATTCTCTGGCCTTCTACGTGCAAATATGGGTGAGCACATTCCCTAAGCACACACAACAACAACAACAACAACAACAACAACTTACAATAGATAAAATAAATAAAAAAAATTTAGAACCTCTTGATTGGGCTTGAACTTGATCCCCAGGACCACAGAAAAGAGAAAAAACCAAAACAAAACAAAACATTTCTTTTAGATTTCAGAACATTCAGTATTCTTTCTTTGTTCCATATGTGGTGTTCACACCACTGGGTAGAACTCAGCAATGCTTTCTTTAGTGCCATTATGTCAATATTCACACAAAGGAGAATAAATAATTTGTTTAACCAGTGTTTCACATCCTTCAGCCCCAAAATGGCTACCAAAGGAAAAAAAAAAAAACCAAAAACAAATCAAAACAAAAAAAAAAAACCTGAAAATTTAAAACCCTACTGAACTTTAAAAAAACAATGGTTTCTAGAAGTTTGGGAATTTGGAGATGTACTTTGGGATTCTGGGCCTGTGTACCATGCCTCTAAAATGTTCTTCAAGGTGCTCAAATGGTCAATGTTATTGTCATTACTACTAGTAGCAGAATTTTTTATGAATTCCTTCCTAACACTGAGCATTGGTATATTCTTGCTATTCTTTGCAACCATTGGATGAGGTACTATTACCCCTCCTGCACACTCAAACATCCCCTGGGCCGCCTAGTCACACTTAAGATAATTCAGTGCTGTTTCTACTGCTGGACAGAATGCCTTTGCTAAACTTACATCTTACTCCAACCTGCCCATGTACTTGAGACTTTAGAGTCTGACCTCAAAGCCATGCACCGAATCACTCCACTCCATGGGATACTGTCAAATGTGAGCCGCTTCCCAGGTCTGACTTCCTCTTCCTCTGCCTTCTTTACTTGCGATTGTAAATTCTGCTTGCACATAAATTACAAACGGCTCTTCAAGGCTCGGTGTGCACGATCCTTTCTCTTCCAGCCATTTCCCGCCATGTTCCAGCTTTTCTGTTCTTTACTGTTTCCAGTCTCCCTCACACCCCTTCCTCAGCATAGCCGCTCTCTTCCAGAGCTCATTAAATCCAGTTTCACGTGGCAACAGATTTGACTGTAAGGACCGCTTTGCTCTGCTTGTTTTCTCTGACTCCACATCTTAATAGTCATGGTTCCAAGTTTAATTAAATGGTGCCTACAAACCATTACTTACTGCCCTGCCTGGGCTTCTCTTTGCTCGTCTATAAAGAAAGGATCTTCTAGTCCTTTCTATCTAAAAATCTCATAAATATTAGACTTGTCTATGAATATTAGTATTCAGAACTTTTCTACAATAGCAAAGCAGAATATCCACATATTAAATATTGAGAACACATCTTACACTGACCCAGGAAATGACTGACCAAACACACAATATACAGTATCTGTGCAAACATCAATTCTCCCCTTCCATGCCTAACTTGTCTGGATCAGTTGGTTAAAAAAAAAAAAAAAAATCAGTGCATCTGACCAACAAAAAGATTTTAGTAAAGCTACTTTGATCTATGAGAACAAAATAGAATAAAGTATAAAATTATTATAGATAAAATGTAAGCAAAATCCCAGTCGATTTTATAATCATATGACTAAAAATCCTGAAGCAAATAAAATTATAAAAAAATCTGAAAAGTTATAACGTTGGTTTCACTTTTTCCTAGATTTTTGTCTTCTATCCTGTTCTCTCAGTTCTCCCTCCACCCAGACCCAGCTTCCCATCATCACAAGGTCAAAGACCCAATTAGCACCAGAATCTGGATTCTGTAGAACCCAGGGAAATGGTTAACTTTTCCTCCTCACATGACAGGTCGAGGTCTCCAAAGACAATTTCAGTAAAGCAAATATCTCCATAATCAAGAAAAAAAAAAACAGAGCCCCAACTCAGGTCAGTTAATGACATCAACATCACATCTGTCCCTGGAACCATCTAACACAAAACACGAACAGGGATGGGAGACAGCCCAGGCAGTCAAGAACCTGCCACACATGCATGAAGACCTACATTCCTCAAAGCCATGCCAAAAAGTTTGAGGGCTTTTGGAAAGCTCCAGGGTTCTGCTTGATTCTGAGTTGCTAGTAAGTCGAGCTAAGAAGTCAGAGACCAGAAGGAGCTGGAGGCTCACTGGTCAGACAGCCTACTTGACAAACACGGGGCCAGTGAGAGATCTTGTCACAAGGAAACCCTGAAGAACCAAACAAAACCAGTGACAGTACTTAAAACACCTGAGATTGACCTCTGACCTCCAAATGCATTCAAGCACACACACACACACCCCACACACAAGTATACAGCTTTTCCAAGGCTATAGATAATTTTATGTTAAATAGTAAAACATTGCAAAATGTGAGAATAGTATATAATGATACGAATGAATGCTTCTGTTCTCAAAGAATACTCATTTCTAGCATTTCACAGTTCACTGTATAACCACAGAACACAGAGGTAAGTATCCGGCCAGTATAAAAATGAAGGATTGGCACAGCTGACAATTTCTAAATGATTAGACCAGAGCAACTTCTACTACAGAATTGACTCTGAGTCTTAACTCCCTGCACTTTATCTATTACAATTTCCATAGACCATTAACCCCTAGCCTGACCTTTCTTTTTCATCAGGTAATTCTTAGTTTAAAGTACAGTTGTTGGGGCTGGAGAGATGGCTCAGTGGTTAAGAGCACTGACTGCTCTTGCAGTAGGTCCTGAGTTCAATTCCCAGCACCCACATGGTGGCTCCCAACCATCTATAATGGGATCCAATTCCCTCTTCTGGTGTGTCTGAAGACAGCTACAAAACTCATATACATAAAATAAATAAATAAATCTTTAGAGTACAGTTGTTGAGAAAGAGGGTTGACACTGAAGATCTTAGAAAGATTTTAATGTTAGTGATAACGGATGGATAATTATTCCCACACACAGTCTATTCTAATGACATGACCACTGGGAGGCTTATTGTGTCATCTATAATGGACACTTGCTACTTGGCACACACTGAACACACCATGAACAAGACAGAAAATGTCCAGCCTTTCTTCTGTTTCTCTGTTGGGGGACCAGAGATGTCAAGGACAGGACAAAGCAACTAAGTCATTGAGTGTTGATCTATGTGATAGAGAAGGAGTGGAGGGGTTGAAGTGGATCCACTGTAATTTAGAGTACCAGAATCTGGATCCTTTGGATGAGAAACTCCACGAGAGTTTAGGAAAATGGCCTTAAATAAGAACACATAAGTAAACTCCAGGGGAGTCTGAGGCATCCCCGAATGCCAGCTTCTGGATAGAGGCCTCTTCCTTCCCATAGACTGTCATTCAGAGGAACTTCCTGAGTTGAAAGGAGGGTTTTCAGACTTACAATATGACAGCCATTAACCACGTGAGGATTTTGGACAGTTGGGATGCAGTTAGTAAAACTAAGGGACAAGAGTTTTAAATGTATTTAATTCTCAGTAATTAAAAATCTTAATCAAATAATCAAAAAATAATAATCAAATAGCCACTAGAGGCTAGTGGCTGTCATATTCAACAGGACAGCTCTCTAGGGAGTTAGTGAACAGAAAATGGGCTCACCTGCTCATGATGACACTTGCCTGCACTTTAGTTAGAGTCAGTGTCCGGAGCAAATCATCCCCCTCACCTGTTTTTTTATTTTGTTTTGTTTTACAGTTTCGTGGTTGTTGTTTTGTGTTGTTTTGTTGTTTTAATTTACCTCCGATGCAGTTCTAAGCATAGCAAATGTTCAGTGGAATTGAATTGAGCGGGAACTTGATTTAACACATATCTTGTTTCCAAAGCCTGGCTTCTTAGCCAAATGACATGGCCTCATTTGTGAAGTTGTTTGCCGTTCCCTGTGCCTGGCCTTGGGACATAGGTGTTCCTCCTGGCTGTGTCAGCTGATGGCCTCCTCCAAGAGACCTGCCCCAGTTTCCCCAGGAAGAACCAATCTCTCTAACCTCTGTGCACACTTCTAATACAGCACTTATCAGAAACATGAACAATTAGCCGTATTTGTTCACCGCCTTTATCTTCCACGCCAAGCTTGAGGCAGTAATAAGAAACTTAGTCAACAGAGGAGATGGGGCTGCACTCAGTTCACCTGCAGATCGCTAAACATATGAACTTGGGGATGACATTGAACCTTCTTTCAGCTTTGGTTTCAGACCCCATAAAGCTGGAGTCGTGAGCTGTTAAGGTCAGAGGCTGTAAGCAGTAAGGAAGGAGTAAGACAAGGAATGTAAATTTCATTCTCCACATAGAGCAAACTTTCAGTACACTCTGCTTGGTTGCTGTTGTGGTTAGCTGTGAACTTTCCAAGGGAAGCATTAAATTATATTCCCTTTTCTATCATTTCTGGCCCTGGACACAGTGTCTGTCACATAATAAATGTGAATTAAATGTGTGTTAAATAGAAGGGGGTGGTAGAAAATTTGCTTTGTCACGCCATGAAAGTAATTTCTCTCTCTAAATACAGTGTCAGTCACTTTGAAACACCACACTTAAGGAAAATGAGCTGCTACCAAGTCCCTGTTGAAAAGTGTGCACATTGCTGTAATTACTGGGGAAATGATTAGCATTTAATTCTTGGTGGAAGTTTAGAAAGATGAGTTTATGTTTTGAAAAAAAAGAATACTTACATTAGACTGTCTTTTCATGGTAAAGTATATTTTAACTCAGAGAAAAATAAATATCCTAAGTGTAAATCTCAGTTTTTTTTTATCTATCTTACTGGTTGGAAAACATTGGAAGAAACATGAGACAAAACTAGTTCATTAAGTCTATATTTTTTCTTTTTTTTTCTGAAATCTATATTTCATCATGACCCTTGTGCATACTTACACATGTGTGACTGAATTCAAAATCCACAAAACAAATTTATCTTTACTTCTGGGTAGGTGTGTTGATGTTTTCTTTATTCTAGTTTTTAAGGCTGGTCCCAGGACACCAGGAAAGGGTCAGAATTCAGTGACATGGTAGCTCAGCATTTTAAAGGCACAGGATTCAGTAGCACACTTTAATTTTCTTCAAGGGTCCTCGGACATCACTGTTAACATTTGACTGACTTAAAAGGTTGGCCCTATAAGATCCCTATAAGATACTCACGTAGTTAGAACTATAGAAATCAACTCCTCACATCCCCTATCTTTTTGGCTTGTCTGAGCCTCCCTCGGACAGAGACCTATGGCTTTGACCTTTAACAAAAGACCCGTGTGTTTGCCCAGTGAGGTAGGAGAACCCACATAGGGACAGCAGTGTAGTGACCTACCTTTAGCTGGCTTCATACTCATCCCGTCTGGCACAAATCCTGACAGCCGGTGGCTGTGGTGAAGACTAATCTGAATTGGATTTTCTAAATCCTGAAACTGCATCACCATCCTTAGCTTCCTCACGGCAACTGAGAAGGAGCCGAGGTAAGAAGCGACAGGGGCCAGAGGTTGGTGTGGTTTACTGATTAACCCCATCGCTGAGCGGAATATTTGTAAATGTTTATGAGAAAAGTCCTCAATGCCAAATTGCCTAGTAAGCTGGAAACTGGTGTCTTAGATAAACATTTTGGGGAGCCCTTTCCCAGCCTCAGAACTTTTCGAGGGTAAATTTCCATTCACTGCCTCTAAGACTGGGTGGGGGTCAAACGCCTTTCTAACTAGGGCACATTTGTAACGGCAGAAGCATTAAGGAGTAAGACTTCACAGTTAGCCTGAGAAACCTTCTATGGACCTGGACAAATGGGTTTGTATCTAGTAATATGTGAAGAATTGCCCTGCCCATACTCCAGTTGATAAGTTGAAATCCTAGCCCCAAGGACCTTACAGTGACCTTATTTAGCAATTCCACTATGGCTCACATTCTTATGAGAGAAGAGAGAGAGAGAGAGAGAGAGAGAGAGAGAGAGAGAGAGAGAGAGAGCAGGACCTGTGGATGGAAAATGAAGCAAAGAGGCAAAACATGGCTTTGATAAGCCAAACAGAAAGATCTAGAAGGAGTCCTTCCTGGGAATCTCAGGAGGAGCCAACCCTTCTGACACCCTGATTTTAGACTTCTGACCTTCAGAACTCTAAGTCAATAATTTTGTTGTTTAAGCCATGCAGCTTTGATATTCAGGCTCAGTAGCCAAAACCAAAATAAATAAATTTAATAAATCCAGTCTTTCTTGATATCTACAAGCTCTATGGACCATGAACATGTACATAGGGTAATTTTCTGCCTTTATTGCCTCATTTAAAAAGAAAATTGATCCAGGGTGGTGGTGGCACACACCTTTAATCCCAGCACTTAGGAGGCAGAGACAGAGGATTTCTGAGTTCAAGGCCAGCCTGGTCTACAGAGTGAGTTCTAGGACAGCTAGGTCTATACAGAGAAATCCTGTCTCAAAAAACAAACAAAAAAGTTGGTCTTTGTTTTTATGCTATGTATATGCATGACACATGTGTACATAGGGCTCACAGAGGCCAGAAGAGGGTGTTGGATTATCTGGAATGGGAGTTACAGAAGGTTGTGATCTGTCACGTGGGTGCTGGGAACCAATCTTGGGTCCCCTGCAAGAGCAACAGGTATTTTTAAATGCTGAGACATCTCCCCAGCTCCAATTTCCTAATTTTTTTTTTTTTTTTGGCTTTTTGAGACAGGGTTTCTCTGTATAGTCCTGGTGATCCTGGAACTCACTTTGTAGACCAGGCTGTCCTCGAACTCAGAAATCAACCTGCCTCTGCCACCCAAGTGCTGGGATTAAAGGCGTGCGCAACCACGCCTGGCCAATTTCCTAATTTTTAAATGGTGGAGGTGATAATAACACAACTCACAGTCATATCTGATTTAAATAAAATAATATAAAAATGCCATAAGTATATTGGTGGCTGTTGTCATTGTACTGATATTATACTTAGACAGTTTGGAATTGTAGCTTGACTTCCTTATAGAATAGGAATGGCTCCATTTTTAAAAACCTGTACATAATTTCTGAATATCAGCCTTAAGACTTTGTTGTGTTGTTGCTGTTGTTGTTCTGAGAAAGCGTGAGCAATGGACTCAGTAGGCTCAGGGTTGATTCCAGTCATGACGCTACTAGGCATGCTATGTAATTTCAGTTAACTCTCTGGGCTGCTGTGGGCCCCATTTGTCTGCCACACCAGATGGAGAAATATAGATAATAATAGATAATATCCCTGCCTACACCCTTCACAGGCTTGCTGTGAAGATAAAATGAGATTATCAACATGAAAGCAAATCCAGAGACAAAGGTGATACCTGCCATAATTTGCTGACAGCCCCACAGTCTTTACAAGTGTCCAAAGTGTATGAACGCATCATCTCTCAGGAGTCTCACTTCTACTATATGTGACAGCGTCTTATTTATGAGGCCTGCTGTCTTCAACCCTATCTTGCAGAGGATGAACGGCGACTCAGTGAGGTTAAGTGACTTGTGTATAGTTTAGAGGGAATGAAGCAGAGACGTTAGCACTTGACTTCAGGATCAGAATCCGATGGTTGAAAAGCTAAGGCGCATCTGCATCACTCCCTGTAGGACTGAGGGGACCTCAGGAGAAGAAGTAGGGAGAATGTAAGAGGGGAAAAAGAGGTGACTGTGGTAGAGCACTGTCATGGGACATCACCACCGGGCTCCTGACCTCACAGAAGCTGTGATAAACTTTGGATAACGCTTATCTTATCATGGGGGAGACGGGCCCTTGAGCCCACCCACCAGGACCTATAGGCAGATATTGGTAGTTGAGCAGAGGGTGTTCTCAGGGCCATATACCTCCCTGAACATTTATAGACACTTAATGATCTCTGCGGGCGGAAGAGAGATTTTCTCCAGTGGCTTAGGTAACTTGTGACAAGAAGACCACACTCCTGTAAATAAGCCCTTACCCAGCACTTGTAAACAGCTTTAATAAAACTTATTGTATCGTGAATGTAAAAACACATAAAAGTAAAAGAGAGATTCACTGAGTATTTTAGTTAGGGTTTTATTGCTGTGAAGAGACACCGTGACCATGGCAACTCTTATAAAGACAAACATTTAATTGGGGCTGGCTCACAGTTTCAGAGGCTTAGTGCGTTAACATCATGGCAGGAAGCATGCAGGCAGACATGGTGCTAGAGATGGAGCTAAGAGTTCTACACTGGGATCCACAGCCAGAAGGAAGAGACAGTGACACACTGGCCAGGCCTGAGCATCTGAGACCTCAAAGACCATGCCCTCGTGACCCCCCAACAAAGCCACGCCCACTATAACAAAGCCACACCCACTCCAACTAGGCCACACCTCCTATTAGTACCACTCCCTATGAGCCTATGGGAGCCATTTTTATTCAAACCACATCACACTGGGGTATCAGCAAGAATGCTGGGGGAGGAGAATGGAGAACTGCCTCCTGTTAACCACTCCTTTCCACTCCCCCCCCCAAAGGTGAGCTATCTGGGACAGTAGCCACTGGCTACCTCCGCCTGCACTTGAGTAAGTGGAGGCAGCTCCTGAGTCACACACTCACATTTCAGTGTTCCACATGTGGACAGTGCTTGCTGCGATGAACTAAAGTAGACTCAGGACATGTCTAGCATCATAGCAAGTTCTGTAGGACAGCATAGCTATAGATTATAGATCAGTATGAATGGTGGCCCAACCAAGGTAGAGCAAATACTGGCAACGCTTGTCTAAGCATTCTACTGCAGAGGAGCTGTGACCAGCATTCTGTGATACAGTCTTAGTGAAAATACTTTCTCTTTGGTTCGCGGCTCAGTCTCTGAGAGTCCCCAAGGGTGCAGGTTAGTTGACACTGTTGGTTTTTCTGTGAGATCCCTATCTCCTTTAGGGCCTTCCATCCTTCTCCCAACTCTTCCATAAGAGTCCTGAGCTCTGTCAGGTGGGGCTGTCCCTAAAACTCTAACCTGCCTATGTAGTCTCTTCTCCAACAGGATTGCCTCCTTTGATCTCAGTGGGAGAGGATGTGCCTAACCCTGCAGAGATTTGGTTCTCCAGGGCAGGGGATTTACCCAGGGGCCCCCTACCCTCTCAGAGGAGAAGGGGGAATGGGAGGGATGGACTCTGTGAGGCAGGGATGAAAACAGTGACCAGGATGTAAAATAAATAAATAGATTAATTAATTAATTAATTAATTAATTGGAAAAAAAGAGAAAAGAATATGCTTTCTCCTCTGAGAAGGTGAATACAAGTGTTCTCTTAGCTGGGAACCTTCAGCACCCAGATCCTATCCCTGTCTCAATAATACTTTGGGGGGTCTACTTGCTATTTAGAGGAATGTGAATCGTATTGTTTGACATCTTTATATATCTACTCTCTCTCTCCATAGAAGGGCAATAGTAATGACAGGTGTCCCAGAGGAGTCTCTGTGGGAATTAACATCAACAGCAAACAGAGTGCTTACAATGCCCCTGGCTTTTGGAGGAGTACTAAATGAGGCCAGTAACTTGCACAGAATGGTGGGATGTGCCTGAACCACAGACAAGCAGATGGCAGAGACAGAAGTGAACCAGGCAGCCTGCTTTAAAAATATATAAAGTAGCTGGGTATGCAATCCCAGTATTTAGGAAATGGAGACATATGTATTCGGGATTCAAGGCCATCTTTAGCTACACAGGCAGATCTGAACTAAGTGAGAAGATGTCTTGAAAACAACAAGAGGTTTTAGATTTTAAAATGTACTTAGTCAATATGGTCTCTGACATTTGGAAGGCATTCAGAAAAAGGTCATCATTTTGACTCTTCTCACTGCTGTAAATTTGTTTGTGATCTGACTTTATGGTTACTTTTCTCAGCTTGGTACCCCTAAGAATCTGCTTCTTATCTTAAAAGGATGAGAGCTAAATCGTAGAGTTTAGAAGACTCACCCAGCAGCTGGCCAACTTGGCTATAACTTTCCATCTTATGGCATGGCTTTACCAAAGTATGCACGCCCTGGCTGAACACAGCAGCGATCCACATTGTAATAAGGAAAGGCTCACTCAGTATCATGCCTTGACCCATTTCTATACTTCATGAATAAAAGACAGGATATGAGATTTCCTGCGATAGGAAAAATTAAAGCCACAGGGAATTAGGAAAAACAAAACAAAACAAAACAAAACTTTAGAGTCTGTTTAAAAGCTGTGGAAGAGTTAATGATGAGGAAGGCTGGGGATAGCTCAGTGGCTGAGAACTTGCCTAAAGTGTGTAAGGTCTTGGGTTCAATCCCTAGCACTGGGAAAAAGGAAAAGACAAGAGAGAAGAACAGAAACTCCAGTAACACTAAATAAGGCTGATTTTGCCTGAATCACGCATAGTTTCCATCTCCTGTAGACTTCTAGATTTAGTTCTCCCAACAAGTTAGAGCCACATTCGCTTGAGCTGAGCTCAGTGAGATGGGAAAATGCTGGAAAGCAAATGTCAGAAACACTCTGTAAATCCTCATCTCAGGAATTTTAATTACATTTTGAGACATCTGGGTGGTTCTGTAACATCTGGAAGAGTCTTTCTAAATTGAAGTACACAGCTTTGGCAAGAACCAAATTTCAAAGCGCATGTTTGCTAATTAATAATAAAGCATACCCAGAGAAGGCAGACAGAAATAGCTTCGTGGCGTTATAACGCAAGGAGGAATAATCAAAGATGATAGAACGTGGGAACAGAGTGCATGAGGTTCAACTGTTGCTCCTCACTGGGCTTCACTGTTGTACAGAGATTTGAGGAGAATTAGGTAAAATAATAATAATAATCATCATAATAATTATATATATGTGTGTGTATGTATAATGTGTGTATATATGTATATGTGTGTGTCTATATATATATATATATATATATATATATATATATATATATATATATATATACATACAAACATGGATTCCAAAGTTGTATTAACTATAGCAGCGGTGCAATGTTAGGGTGAGGCAGAATATGAATCTCGTTCCTTGAGGTACCTGGAAATGTATTTGCATATTGAAGATTCTTTTTGGCTCCTCTACAATTCTTTGTACTTAACAGTGTGGAGAGAGAGAGAGAGAGAGAGAGAGAGAGAGAGAGAGAACTTCCTTCTTTGGATGAGTGGACTAGTGTTCGTCATTTCAATAATTTTAAATTGCGGCCCATGGCAGACAAGCTCCAGATTAGCCATGATGGTTCATGATGCCCTTGAGTTTCTTGAACACACAATCTCTCTCACAGCCCATTCTTCTCCAATGCATTTAGACAGGAGAACACTGAAGTGCAGAGAGTCCCACTCGCCTCTTATTTTAACTCCCTCAGTTGTGTCACCTCCCTCCCCACTTGAGCTCAGTACACCTTCCCCAGTAGCACAGAACTCAGTGGTTTGAAACACACTGCTCTGTGAACGTGGGTCCCGGGAATGCCAGACTGCTCTTGCCTTTGCCAATTCTGCCCTGTCATTAAGTATATGATCTTTGAAGTTCTGTGGGGGTTTTAGTTTCTCAAATGTACTAAAATAAAGCACGGGTTTTAATGAACATACCACCTCCGACCCTGTGTGCTGAACTGCAAGAAGCCATGGACTTTGCCATTATTGCTTTTTATTGGGTACTAATTACATAAAACCTTGCCTTCTTTCATCAGAGAGGGCCCCCCCCTTTTAAGCCATCAAATTAATCTTTGACCAAGTTTCCGGCTTGCAGGCTGTCTCAGGAGAAAGACTTATCTCTGTGAGGTCATCTTGTCTTTCCATTCCTCGCCCTCCATGGGGATCTGTTTACAGATGGGCTAGGTTTCCATGTGGGTCTAATAGGGTGGTAGGTTAAGTTCAGGGATCCTGGGGAAGTGGTTCCTTCAATTCCATATCACATCTGACCAGGCTTTTGTTCTTCCTTCTTATGCTAGCGTCGGAGTGCATTGGGCCACCTCAACTCTGAGCTGTGTTTTCAAATACCAAAGGGGGCAGACAATTTGGCTTGAGTATACAAATGCTCTAGAAGTGTAAGGGAGTTGGTGTCCCAAGACCTTCAGCTAATGAAGCCAGCTATTAAATGCCCATTTCAAAATCTCCCCATGGTCTCAGCTCACTTGGCTCATGACACTGATCTAGAAGCCTCACCTCACACTGGTCTTTTCTCCTTCCCTCTCCCATGAGCCTACCCCTCCTCGCCTAAAGTGGTTGCACAAAGTCCCTAGCTTTTTCAGACTCTAGCTTTTGGTATTTCCCCTTCATCTTAAGCAAAGCCTTTGGAGAATGGAAGAAGCTGGAAACTGTTTAGGAAGGGCGTCAGTGTCTCCCTCCAGTGCCTGCTAATATGTACGCATAGGTATTTGTCTAGAGGACAGTCACCTTCCCAGTATGTCAAGGTTGGGATTTCACTATTATGAAAGTTTCACTTTATAGTAACCTGAGTATAAAATAAATAGCCACTTCTCTAGTGCTTTTATTGTCCTACGTAAAAATGCAAAGGAAAGACCCTTTCAAGTCCATTCTAGACTTGCTAATCCTTCCTTCTAGAATGTTCTTGATTTCTTAGTTTCCAGTATTGAGTTAATTGTCAATTTCACAGAAGTCTTCATTAAAGCCACTAAAGCAACCCATCCCTCCAGTCACTATGACATCACTACTTGCTATTGCCTAACAGTTGGCATATTATTTTCTAATACTTACCTGGTATTAACATTTGAACTTATTTTGGGGCACACTAATTGTGAGTCCATTCTCCACTAAGATCTTCCCTGCTTTATTTTTATTTTTTGCTTTATTCCAGTGCCCCAGGCAACATCAGTGCTCAACATTTGAAGAGAATAAGTGATAGCTATCCCATATGCTTGTCATACTTGCTCTTGTAACAACACAGGCTTTAAGTATACAAACCACTGAAAGGAGTTTACCTCCCTGGTCAGTTGAAGCCATAGGTTTCTAGGTCTCTGTCATAGCTTAAGATGCAAAAGTGAGGAGATAGGGTCTGTGGGCTACTCTTCCAGGGCTAGCAGTCTTTGTACTGGTGTGCCGCAGCCTAGACTTGGGGAGGGCCATAGTATTCATCAGTGTCTTCTGGTCAAGAAACTGGAGAAGTGGGATGAAGGACTCTGTTCTCTCCCTTCTCTCCTTTAGCCCAAGTATGTGGAGTCAGGTGTGACTGAGGCCCCAGGAGAAATAGATTTGGAAAGAATGCTTAGGCCTTGCTCTAGAACAGTAGTTCCTACCCTTCCTAACGCTGTGACCCTGTAACGCAGTTCCTCCTTGTATTACAGTGACCCTCAACCATAGAATTATTTCACTGCTACTTCATAACTGTAATCTTGCTACTATAATGAATTGTAATTTAAGTATCTGATATGCAGGATATCTGATATGTAACTCCCCAAAAGGATGACAACCCCATGTATGTATATATACATACATGTATATATACATATATATACATATGTATATGTATATATACATACATGGGGTTGTCATCCTTTTGGGGATATATATATATATATATATATATATCCATATGTATATATATCCATATGTATATATATATATATAGAGAGAGAGAGAGACAGACAGACAGACAGACAGACAGACAGAGACAGAGAGACAGAGAGAGACAGAGAGATGGAGAGATATATGTAGATTTATATACATATTTATATATGTATATATGTATGTATATGCACACACACACACACACTCGGAGCAACAACACAAAAAGCAGAAGTTGCAGCAGCACATTCTCTGCTTTCATTTGCAGTGCATCTAATCTGTCAGAACCTTCTAGACTTTACTCTTTAAGGTCCACCTTGTACCTGGAGTGTAAAGTTGGACTAGTGTGTAGCAAAAAACCTACATTTTCCTCTCCGTGTGCAAACTTGAGCCCAGGATGATTCATTTGTAACAATATTAAGACTGGAGAATTTCAATTAACCATTGTAAAGTCTTAGGGCAGGAAGAGGTAGTTTCTCTTTAAGAAACAATAGTAGGGGGAATTTTGCTTCATCTGAGGTATACAGTAATAACCTAATTATTCTGTGAGCTCCGACTGGTACACCAACAATTATCCAGATCTCCATGTGTTGGTTTTTCTAAGGGAATACAGAAGAGCAGGCTAGAACAAATGGTCAAGTGATCAGAAGTGGAAGCCAGACCTTTCATTGCTCACAACTGACCCACAGGTTGGAGGCCTACTGGAAGAAATAGGATGCAATGGCGGTCTGTGAAAACTGGCATTTCGCAAACAATTACTGCTGAATGTGCTCCCTCTGAGAACTATGGATCAACATCTCCTTTCTCCCCTCATTTATGCTTCCTTCCTATTGTTTATCACTAGATCGTTATTGATCTGGTGTTCAAGGATAAATGAAGCACAATTGCTGCCATCAAATGCTCTGACACATCTGGGTAAGCAGATGTGTAGGTAGGCAATGCGAGCACTACCCCACTTGTTAGAAATGCATCAATTATTGGCATATAGAAAAAAAATAACGGCTAATAGATAATAGAGCAGCACTAGCTGGTATCTGACACCAACTAAGGGATCATGCCTTAACATATCGACCTTGGTGAGACTTCATGTGTGTTTTTTTTTCTTCCATTTTTGTTGTAGTCTACCATGGTCTATGTAATGCTGGATGGGAACTGGGGGCAATCTAACCTCAAGGGAAGGTAAGTTATACAGAAAGAAGTCATTCAAAAACAGGCAGAGTGCTCCCTACCCCACCCAAAACATGCCCTCATTTTGTCTCTTTGCTAATGTTCTCAGTTGAACTCTTTATACTTAGTTGTTTTTCATAAATTCATAAAGTGGAGCAATATATCATTTTATGGTGTCATCTGGTTACAGATCTACTTCAAACCACTTAGTACAATTTGTCCTCAACCTAGTTTAAATGACTAATCATGACATTGTGCCATAGATTTCCCCCCAGTATGGGAGGATCAGTGGGAGGAACCTTACTGCTGAGCACTAAGTAACTTCAGCCTTTAATAGGTATCCTATTAAGCCATAAGCATTATGATTTCATTCGTTAATACCTGTTATAATAGTACTAGGATTCACTCTAGATCAGGAAGTAGTTTCTACTCCCCACTCAGTTAATTATCTAGTCTCAAGGCAGAGACTGACAGTCCTCATATATTAAAGAGAGAGAGGAGAGAGAGAGAGAGAGAGAGAGAGAGAGAGAGAGAGAGAGAGAGAGAGAGAA
>NC_034598.1:85382747-85386311 GCF_900095145.1 Mus pahari | reverse complement strand
ACTGGGTTCAATGAATCCAAAGTACAGCCTGGCTGAAGAGTTCACATTTATTGAGCACTTGAAGGAAGCAAGAACATTTTCTCAAATTCACCGCTGAGGCTTTCTTCTGACACGGCAAGCTTGTCAGACTCCTATTTAAGTCAATTTGACAACTTACCAAATAAGCTTTCAGGAAAAGGAAACTCGTCCGTAGCCTGTAAATGGGAGTGCCCAATCAGATTCATTTTGGATACCACTCAAACTTTTCAACTTGAGAATGTGTTTCTGGGTTGGTGGTCTTCAAATAAGAACCCTGGAAGGCAAAGACACAGACACGCTCATGGTTGCAATACGGGGTCAGGCGTTACTCAAGAGAAACAGAGAGAAAGCAGTCGAACACACAGATGTCCGAATGCCTCCTCTGTAGAGATTTTTCTATAGCCTTTCTGTATGCATTTTCTCAATATTATGACTATATTTCACTTGAACTTAAAAATATTCAAGTTATATGCCTTCAGAAGAGATTTTTTTTTAGTTTAATATTCCATATGTTTTTCATTTAAATTCCAGTATTTGGGGATTTAGGCAAGATGTGATAATATTTGGGGTTTGTTCTTACTTCTTTTATATATAGAAAGAAAAACAAAAACATATATAAAAGTTTTAATTTTAAAAGGGGTCATCTTTGATTTATTTTCTTAACTTTATTTAAAAGTAGAACAGGGCTATGTAAACACATGATAGTAGTTTCATGGTACTTCTTATTATAATCTCCTTGGTTATTTATGAATTATGTCAACAGGTCAAAATTCAGGACAGACTTGATTTCTTGCTGCAGGGGAAATGTTTAGGAACTCTTACTCATTCTAGTGTCTACATTAGTTCTACGTTAGACTAGGGTAAGACCAAAACGCAAAGGATGTAGGATAAATAGAGAGCTAATAGAGGCTGGAGAGATGTCTCAGCCTTAAAAGCACATACTGCTCTAGCAGAGGATGGGGGTTCACTTTCTCACACCCACACGGAGAATTATAATTATATGTTTCAGAGATATGACACCTTCTTTTCTGCACTTCGGGGGCTCCAGGTATGCAAATGTGCCCAGACATATATGTACAAAATGTTCTCACACATAAAGTATATATATATATATATATATATATATATATATATATATATATCTTTAAAAAAGAGAAATAACGATGAATCTTACCCAAATGTCTGAAGCTTCATTCTGAAGGAATTTCTAGAGTTTATTTAAGAGAAGCAGTGTTCCACACTGAACTGTTTCTGCAGGTCAGCTTGCCTGCCTGCTGCCTGCCTGCCTGCCTTTCTTCCTCCCTCCCTCCCTCCTTCCCTCCTTTCTTTCTTTCCTTCTTTCCTTCTTTCCTCCCTCCATTCCTTCCTCTCTTTCTTCCTCCCTCCCTCCCTTTATTCCTTCTTTCCTTCTTTCTTCCCTCCCTCCCTTCTTTCTTTCCTTCCTCCCTCCCTCCCTCCCTTCCTTCTTTCCTTGCTTCCATTTCTTACCTCCCTAGAGAGGGGACAGTGAAAAGTGAGTCCTCAATGCTTTCCCCCTAGGCTAAGAATGATTTTCCAACCTTTTTTTATCTTGTCTCCACTGAGAAATTATTTTCTAAGTGTTTATATGTTCTGCCCTGGAAGAGAATATTAGAGTTTTGTTGGACAAATATTTATCTCCTTAGAATTTCCCCACCAGGACTTTCCCAGCTCAAGCTGGAGAGAGCTTCTGATCTGTCTGGCAAGGTGGCCCACAGGAACCGCTTTGCTTCACCCGTTCATTTGTTAACCCTTTCAAGAAACATTTATTAAGAGCTCATTCCCATGTAAATCCTGAGCTGGATCTTCTGAGATAAAGTGATGAAGACCAAATAGCATCCATGCTCCATGATGTCAAGCTTAATGACAAACAGATATCTGTAAAGTGACCACACAACTCGGTTGATTACATGTAGTATTGAATGTGGTTTATAAAGGTCCAAAACAATGTGCTCTGATGCACACGGTGTCAGAAGATACTGAGACTGGTGAGGAAGGACATGGGCTTTTTTCTATTTATTTGTTTGATTGATTGGTTGGCTGAGCTGTCAATGGTTTCACTATGCGTGCCAAGCTACCTGGCCTTGAACTCACTCTGGAACACAGGCTAGCCTTGAACACATAGCCTCCTGACCACTGAGATTACAGGTATTCACCCCCATACCTGGCAGACGATAAAGTTTTGAGAGACGGAAAATTCTGTGGCTTACCTGAACAGACACCAACAGCATCATCAACAACATCCAGACAAACCTGATCCAAATGATAAACCTAGCATATAGCTTTCCTAAACTCTAGACAAACTCTATCATTGAGTTTACCATTTAGAGAGATAAGTGACTTTTGGAAGACACCGAGAGCCATAACCATCATCCCCGAGGGAAGCCTAAGTCACAGGGGAAAGGTGTCACGGCCACACAGCTGCATCCAGCCTGGGAGGTTTTTCTGAGCATGAGGTAAGAAAGGAAGGCCTGGCTGCAATAAAAAGCTCTGAAAGTCAAGACAGATGATTCATCAGAATCCAGCAAGAAGAGAAAGCCAATCTCACCTCCATCATTGGGTGGGAGAAGTGCCCAGCCACAGGCTTACGTGCTTGAATAATCCTTCTTCAGTTGGGGGACTGGTCAGGGGAGTTTTAGAACCATTAGGAGACTGAGCTCTGTTGGAGGAAATACATCACTGGGGGTGGACTTTCAGGGTTTATAACTTTGCCCACTTCTAATTCACCCTCTCTGCTTTCTCCTTGTGGTTAATAGTGTAATCTCTCCTGCACTGCCCCCTGATGCCATGCCTCCCCTGCGGTTAAGGACTCTCCTTCCTGGAACTTTAAGTTAAAATAAACTTTTTTTTTTCCATGACTTGTTTTTAGCAATGGTGTTTTTTGACAGCATCAGAAAAGTAAGTATCACAACTCTTATCCTCAAATCACTGCCACAGATCAGAGTGGACCTTTGAACCCCTGAGGGCCCAGGAGCTCTGTGGGGCAGTTGTGAAATAGAAGCAACACTGTAGCCCATGCAGAATGTCCAGCAGTGCAATCATGACTTCTGAGTGAGTGATATTCTGCCTGAGGGACAAAACCAAAAAAACAAACAAACAAACAAACAAAAAACCCCAAAAGACCCAAAAAACAAAACCAGTAGAAGAAGAAGACAGAGCAGACTCTATTATGCATATGAAGAGACATAGGTCCTTCTGAAAGTCTTGGGGACTATGACTGGGAAGACAAGCTTTGATAAGGATCTGGAGGCCCAGAGGAATAAGCTGGGAAATGCTGAAGCCAATAAGGAAATCTCATACATACTTGCAAGCCAGTTTAGAACTAGAGATATTCAAGCTTAACTGTTAAGTCTCCATTGTATAAATGCATACATGGAAAAAAAACACACATGGAAGCCATGTACCCAAAATGTATGTGTGTCTCTGTGTACACACACACACACACACACACACACACACACACACACACACACACACAGTCTATAACAAAATGGGTAAGCACTTTACTGATTAAGCCATCTCTAAATC
>NC_034598.1:85358749-85382741 GCF_900095145.1 Mus pahari | reverse complement strand
ACACACACACACACACACACACACACACACACACACACACACACACACAGTCTATAGACTGTTTGTTGCCCCTCAGTTCACACAATGACTATTGGAGTTTCTCCTGTTAGTAGAAGAGAATATTCTACAATGCTAAAAGCTGTTCATTGATCTTCATTTTCAACCCAAATAACGTATGCTCTGCAGATTACTACCATTTGATACTAACTCTGACTTTAGGTTCCCCCTCCGCCTTGGTCCCCTTTTCTCATTTCTGCAGGTTGGCTTAATTGGGTTAGAGTGAAATTCGTATTATGTTTACCAATCTGTTCCTGAGCTCCTGTGCTTCAAGGATCCTCCTGCTTTGTGTAGCTGGGAGCACAGACCGTTCGTGACAGCTACTCTTTTTAACCTTGTGTATTGCTTACATGGCTAAAAAACATAATTCCATAGCACATTACATGTATCTAGTGTTTTATTTTGTTTTAAAATTTTCCTTTTCTATATTAAATGTATTTATTTACTCACTTTACAACCCATTATTAGCCCTTCCTCTCCTCCTAGTACCCCACACAAGTAAGTCCTCCTCCCATTCCCAGATAAGGGGAAGCCCTTCTCTGGGTGTCAACCCCCCCTCACATACCCTTCCCACCCACCCACACCCCTAACCCCTACCACTCATATCAAGTTGCTGCGGGACTAGCCACATCTTCCCCCACTGAGGCCAGACAAGGCTGTTGGTTTAGGGGTGTGGGGTCCACAGGCAGGAAGGTAGGATACAGACTCAGGGATAGTCCCTGCTCCAGTTGTTTGGGGGACCTGCATGAAGACCATCTGTTCAACTGCTCATCTGCTACTTGGCCTAGGTCCAGCCCATGTTCACTCTTTGGTTGGTGATTCTGTCTCTGGGAACCCCAAGGGTCCAGGTTAATTGATTCTGTTGGTCTTCCTGTAGAGCCCCTCCCTGTACTCTTTGAGTCCCTCAATCTTTCTCCTAACTTTTCCGTAAGACTGCCTGAGCTCCATCTACTGCTTGTGTGTGAGTCTCTGCATCTGTTTCCTTTGGCTGCTGGGTGGTGCCTCTCAGAGGACCATTATGTTAAGCTCCTGTCTGCAAGTATAACTGAGTATCATTAATAGTGTCAGGCCTTGGCTCTTGCCATGGGATGGTCTCTAGTGTTTTATAGGTGGATTGTTCTTCATTAGGATTTCTAGGCATCCTACTGTATGTTCATTTAAACGTGGTATCTTCAATTCAAATGACAGGCCCATAATAGTCCCCGAAGGAATGTTGGCTCACTTAAGCTACTTGTGTTTACTAGTTCCCTTGCACAGTTCTGCCAAGTTCCACTATATCTGGTGTATTCCCTTGGGAAAATGGCATAAAGATCACATTCTCCTATTACGATGAGTCTTTGGGTATAATTTATCATGGCTCACCCGAAGAAAAACTCAGTCCCCCCAAGTCTGCCTCATTTGGGTGATTGCTGCTCGCTGGTGAGGTGGGGAGAGGGGGAGTCCACAGTGTTGGTGTCCCCGAAAAGTTAACGACACAGCTGTCTAGTCACAACTAGTTAGCAGGGCACACTCAAACCTATTTTACTGATTTTTTACTAATCCCTACAGGAGCTTTTAAAAAAGAAACTCTTTTATTGGAAATAGTAACACAAGCACTTGCCGTTTTAGCTTACTTTGTGTTGGTAGAGCAAAAAATGCCTGTGTCTAAATTAATTACAAAGTAAAAATGGTGTCTTTGATTCATGATTATGGTGGCTCTACCACGGTGGTAATGTCCTGGCAAAGGTGTTGTGGCTGCATCAGAACATAGTTGAGAAATGGAAAAAGAAACTCCGTTATATAGAAGGAGTCACTAAAATATTTTCTGTAATATATCTGAATTTCTTTTAATTCCAGAGGCTTTAAGATTTTAAACACTTAAACTTTTTCTCTATTGAGTTTAATTTAAGTTATTGCCCATATTCACTCAATCAAAACTACACCTTGCCTTGCAGTCTGTTTCTGCAGATGGATGACTGTTCCTCTGAATCAAAGCACAGAATAGAGAAAGCGGTCTCTCATATAATATAAATGCAGACACATCAGGCTCCACCCACAGGTAGGTGACATCTCATAGCTCCAAAGAATCAGACATGCTAGAAACACAGCTAACTGTTTTATATGGTATGCCAGGACAAGCAGAAACTGCCTGGTTATATTTACACACACACACACACACACACACACACACACACACACACGTCAGACAGAGCAAGCAGGAAGTGTGAGAAGGGCATACACCCTCAAAGTTCACTCCCTGATGAACTTCCTCCAGCAAGCCTGCGCCTCCCAAAAAGTTCTATTACCTCCCCAAAGAACAAACCTGAGTACAAAGTGTTTAAATACATGAGACCCCGGGTGACATTTCTGCTTCAGACTATCACATGCATGTACAGAAGTCACAGCTGCGTTCTTGTAGAAAAAACACGAGATCAGGAATACCGTATCTGTTCTGAGTTCCTACAGCTTTGTGTGCCACCTGGAACTAGTCACTCTACCCCTAGACTCTACAGCATAAAGTTTTAAAACCTTAGTGTCAGGTTACTGCAAAGATTAAAGGGTCAATCTTTCTCATACTTCAACACTTATATAAAAAGGGTGACATGAATGAAAATAGATGTTCGCCATATTCCAAATGTCAGAAACAGAACTTGTCAATCGATCATCAAAAGAATGGATACAGTAAATTAGCATTGTATGGACACTTTTGGAATTAAAATGCCTGTAAACTGAACAAAACTATGACAAAATGAACCGGGACTTTGTGTACTCACATGGATAAGTGAAAAGCATCATATAGAACAGAAGATTCAGGCTTTAGAATAGTACATAGGACTTGATATCATTTACATGTTCTTAAAAATCTGCAAAGCTCGTTATATTACCACTGACACTCTGCTGCTGGGCTCAGTGAGCTGTGACCTGAGAGCTAAGGGTTTCATTTGCCCTTTGGTCTTTAGCTGCTATAAAGCTACAAAGACAGAGTAGAAAAGTTGCAAAACAGTCCACGTGCTCTGCAAAGCCTGAAATAGTCTCCCACTCTCTTCCCTTCACAGAAAAAGTTTGTAAACCTTGCTCTCATTGCATCTATCTGTCTACATATGAATATTTATTCATACATATGATATATAATAATTTAAATATTAATTTATACAATTATAAAGTATGTATAGTTTATGATATTATATAATTATCTATTATATAATAATATAAATATAATAAAATAATAAGTGAATATTTATTCATATGAATAAAAGCAATGGCTCCATTACTCAGAACATTACTGAGCTGGGTGCATAGAACATTTCTATAACATCCTTAATGCTGTCTTGATTCTGGGTAACAAATACAAGGGGAGTAACTACATTATTCTTTGCATGTTAAAAATATTTCATAACAAAAAGATTGAGCAAACTTATATACCCATTATATACAA
This sequence comes from Mus pahari, assembly GCF_900095145.1. Classification (NCBI taxonomy): domain Eukaryota; kingdom Metazoa; phylum Chordata; class Mammalia; order Rodentia; family Muridae; genus Mus; species Mus pahari. Next base: position 85,379,269 of record NC_034598.1, on the reverse strand, counting down.
TTCATATCCACACGTATACGTAGCGAAAGTGACTGAACGAATCCTAATGCTATAATACCAAGAACTTACACAGCTGTAAAGACATGGGCGCTCATACAGAGCTTCACTCTTAATCCTCCTAAAAGCTTGGAGAGAAAGTAGTTTCTTCCCATAAAATGTTTTGACGGACTGTGATCAGTGAGGATATGCTGGAGATTTGGGGTGACACAATGAAATCTGTGTTTGAGCAGAATACTCTGGGGACTAGAGAAACGCCTCGGTGGTGAAGAGCGCTTGCTGCTCCTGCAGAGGACCCGGGTTCAGTTCTCGGTGTCCACTTCAGGCGGCTGGAAACTACCCATTTGTTCAACTCCAAGGGATTTAATTCTCTTCAGGCCTCTGTGAATACTTGAACTCAGAAGTGCACACACATGCACATGGACACACACACACACACACACACAAATAAAAATAATAAAATACATTCTTAAAAATAGTACAGTAATAGGTGTTAGAGAGATAGCTCAGTGCTTACTGACCTTGCAGATGACCTAGGATTAGTTCCCTGTACATACACAGTGGTTCATTACCATCGGGAACCTCACTTCCAAGTGACCTGAGCACACACCCCCCCCCCCGACAGGCACCTGGACACACATGATATACATATACTTACAGAGGCTATACTAGTTACTTTTCTCTTGCTGTGACCAAAAACAGCTTCCAGAAGAAAGAGTTTGTTCGGGGTTAGGGTTCCAGAAAAATAAAGACTCCATGATGATGGAGAAGAGGCATGATATCAAGTGTCAGGCATGGTGACAAGAACAGGAAACTGGGAGCTCACATCTCAACTAAAGGAGGCAGAACAAACGGACTGGCATGTGGAGTTGAAATCTCCAAGCCTGTCCCCATGATATGTGTGATATGCGTCTTCCTGCAAGGCCACACCCCCTCAACCTCTCCAAACTCCACCACCATGTGCTCAACTAGCTGAAATTATGTGGACATTTCTCACTCAAACCAGCACAGGAAAAACACTTATACACATAAAATAAAATAATACATATTTATTTTTTTAAAAAAAAAAAAAAAAGAAGAAGAGTGCTCTCACAGAAATGTTGGAAGCAGAAATAAGTCTATGAATAAGGGAAGGGAAAAATTAGAAAATGGTCAGTAAAGGAGGATGATTGGAGTATACACCAGAGACACAGGGATTTGTAGGCACAGGGAGAGAGGAACTAGAAACAGCGTAGTCAAAGGGGAATGAAAGGGAGGAAGAAACCTAACAATACAAAGGGTAAGCCTCAATCTTGGTGGAAGCGGGGACAGAATGTTGATTTTATTTGATGTCTATTCCTATGAATCTACAACAAAAGATTTCATTTAAAACCTTGGGAATAATGCAGCAGAGGACTGCCTTGTCTGGCCTCAGTGGGAGGGGATGCACCCAGTCCTGTAGAGACTCGATGCACCAAGAAGGGGGCATGCCAGAGGGGCCACCCTCTCAGAAGTGAAGGGTGGGGGCAAACTCTGTGAGGGGGGTCCAGGGGGCAACATTTGGGATGTAAGTAAATAAAATGATATATAAAAATATAATAGTAAGCATATAATATATATTATTTATTAATAACAAATATAAATAATAAATATATATAAAACAGCAAGTGCCAAGACTATGTGAAATATCTAAAATATATATCAACATTTTATAATAATATATTGAAATAAATATTATATATAAATTAAAATTTTATTCCTGGAAAAAGAAAAACCTGGCGAATAAATTCTAAAGGGGTATGTGCTGTTTGCTTTTATTGTGATAGGACATAGAGTTCTGGCAGCATGGACCCCCACTTTCCGGTTATCAATTTTTACTTATTTAGATACTATGTGTCACAGGAAGTTCGTGGTAGAAACAGAGATTCCACTAGCATAAGCCAATTTTAAGTGGAGACCTTGAGTAGATGCTGCTCCAGTTAAACAGCACTGGCTGGTGTAGAGTAACTGGGTCTTGAGAGATGCATGTAAAAGCTCATTGCATGTGTGGACTCACTGTGCACAGTCACACAAAAGCAATGGTTCACACTGTCCTATGAACACAGATCTGTGAAACAGACTGTGGTAGGTCATTTTTCTTTCTTTTTTTTATTGAATATTTTCTTTATTCACATTTCAAATATTATCCCCTCTCCTGGTTCCCTCCCATCCTGAAACCCTCTATCCCATCCTCCCTCCCCCTGCTTCTATGAAGGTGTTCCTTCACCCACCACCCACTCACTCCCACCTCCCTGCCCTCAGTTCCCCTACACTGGGGTGTCTATCGAGCCTTCATAGGACCAAGGACCTCTCCTCCTACTGATGCATGACAAGGCCATCCTCTGCAACACATGCAGCTGGAGCCATGTGTACTCTTTGTTGATGGCTTAGTCCCTAGGAGCTCTCGGGGGACTGGTTGGCTGATATTGTTGTTCTTGGTAGGTTATTTTTTTTTTTTTAAGATTTATTTATTTATTATATGCAATAGTTGTCTTCAGACACTCCAGAAGAGGGAGTCAGATCTGGTTACAGATGGTTGTGAGCCACCATGTGGTTGCTGGGATTTGAACTTAGGACCTTTGGAAGAGCAGTCGGGTGCTCTTACCTGCTGAGCCATCTCACCAGCCCGGTAGGTTATTTTTTAAAGCATAACTCATCGTTGTGACTCCATGTTCAGAGGGAGCCAAAGATTCAGTGCAAAGGTATGTTGTTAAGGAGAAAGAGAAATGAACCCTAGAAAAAGGATAATTTTTCCATCTGTCTCAATATTTACTCCATAGGTAAATAAACTCCAGAGTCCATTGATAGGTCTTTTAGTCATGAATGAGCTCTAAAACTCTAACTTACTGACGCCTTCTCTTTCTGTCTGTCTTTTTGTCTTTCTGCCTCTGTCTCTGTCTCTGTCTCTCTGTCTCTCTGTCTCTCTGTCTCTCTCTCTGTCTCTCTCTCTGTCTGTCTCTCTCTCTCTCTGTGTCTCTCTGTGTCTCTCTGTGTCTCTCTCTCTCTCTCTCTCTCTCTCTCTCTCACACACACACACACACACACAGAGCATTCAAGCAAAATGCATTAGTGTATACAATGCCATCTTAAGCCAGAAGCTGATCTTGAAAATCCTCCCATAAATAATGAGTCTACTGCAACCCTTGAATGGGCTGTCACTGTGACTTAATTTTATGAATAGAATTGTACTACTTCTGAGGCTATTCCTGAAGAGGACATTGAACTTTATTTTTGCCCCCTTGGAATGCTAATATTGACATATGAAGAAGAAAGAGACTCAGATACAAGGGTATCAGCCAACATCAAGTCCACAATGTGAAAGCAAAGACTTAGCTAACTTAGCTTTGAACAGTTGAAAGTAATCGAACAATTCAACTCAGGCAAAAAATATTGAAAGGTACAGAATCAAGCCATTAAATTAGGGGATACAAGGGTAGCCTCATATAAAAGCATATACAAACCCTTTCAACAATATGACATATTGGCCATTGTCTTATCTAAAGTAAGCATGTTCTTAAAGGAACTGTATTCTCTTATAAAAGCATCTAAATATCAATTTCTGATTCATTCACTCAATCAGTCAATATACATTTATTGACTCTTTGTTAGACAATCAGCCATATAAAAGCCCCAAATCTATCATCATTATTATTATAACAGAAGAAAACCCTAGTCCTAACAAGAGTATAAGTCGGGCACTTGTTCACCAACTCATTAGTTCTCTATTATGTTCTAAGCTCGGATTTAGGTACTGGGAATACAGTGGTGGATAAAGCAAAAAGCTGGCTCACGTTCCAACAATAAATACACGGCTAAACAATAGTGATCATAATAAAATGAAAGAGATAAATATAAAGGGGTATAAGCGGATACAAGTAGGTGACCAGAGAAGAGTTCTCTTAAAAGTGGACCTTTAGAGCTGGAGAGATGGCTCAGCAGTTAAGAGCACTGGCCACTCTTCCAGAGAAAATTGGGTTTAGTTCCCAGCACCCACATGGCAGCTCACACCTGTCTGTAACTCCAGTTCCAAGGCTTCTGACACCCTCACACAGACATACATGCAGGAGAAAGACCGATGAACACTAAATAAAAATACATTATTTTTTAAAGTGGGCCTTTAAACCAAAGACAGTTATCTGTGAAGGGCAAGAAGCATGCTACACAAAGGAGAACTAAGACCTGGGAAGCATAAAGCAAGGCTACAAGCCTGCGCTTAGAGTGTTGAAAGGGAGATGCAGGTCCAGGAATGTGGGCATGAGTCACCCAGTGGACATCTCTAGGAGATGAGGCCCAAGAACACAGCTCCCATGGCTGAGGGAGCTTGGAATTTATCCCAAGGGGAAGTCTCTGGTGGTTTATCAACAGGAGTGTGACTCAGAGAATGAGGGAAATTTTTCAGAGAACAGAGGCTGGAGTCTAATATTGAAAGAGGGCTGGAGAGATGGCTCGAGGATTAAGAGCACTTGGTTCCCAGCACCCATATGGTGGTTCTCAAGTGTCTAGAACTCCAGTTCTAAGGGATCTAATGCCATCTTCTGACTTTCCTGGGTACCAGGCATACATGTGGTGCATGTAAGGAAATGAAAGAAAGGGGAGAGAGAGAGAGAGAGAGAGAGAGAGAGAGAGAGAGAGAGAGAACATTAGATAGACTGGGAGAACATCGTGTTGGAAGTGTCTAGAAGTGAGTGTTCTGAGCAACTTTAAACAGCTCAGATCAGTGGAAGTCTAGCCAGTTGAGAAATTGTATCAAGAAAATCCATTACTGATTCAGAGATGAAAACAAAGATTTCTATCTAGCATTATGCTTGGAAAAGGATTCCTTGTGGTAGCTTCAAATGTATTCTACTTCAAAATTTACTGAAACTATTTGACAGACTAATGGGAAGTTACATTGCTATCTTTATACTATCATGGGTTAAGGACTAATTTTACTAAGGTACAAGTAGGAAAATAATAATTTTGGCGACATTAACACACAGCACAGAAATTAGAAGCACTATAAACAAAGCTAAATTCTGAAACTAGGTGATATTTTTAATGCAAGTAACCACGAAACCATTAGAACAAACATTATATACATAATTCTTATAAATAAAATCAGGGTATACACTATGAGAAAAGAATCTATTTTCAATAAAAGAATAAAAAGGATCCTGTGTTCAATCTAGAGTAACACACACAAAATAAATTTAAAAATTTTAAACACAATAAAAGAAAAAATACTTTTAAGAAATGTGTAGCATTTCTCTGCTGCTGGAGCGAAAATTAAGATCTCTACAGGAAGACATAAAATATTTAAATAATTTGTGATGGGAGGAGCTCTAGGCTCAAGGAAAACTGAGCAGGAAACTGCCAGCTACTCCCTTCTGCCACACAGGCACAGATCACCCTCTGCCATCTGCATCCTCTACCAGAGTGAACTGATGTAGACATGTCCTTATGTGGCAGACATCATAGTCTGCCTTAAGGTTCACTCTTAGGGTCCTATGTCTGACAGGTTTTTACAAATGTGCAATAAACAACTGCATGTACCCTGTAGTATCATTTACATTGGGTTTGTTGTCTAAATAGTCTTTGTAAAATGTATGTAAATAAAGTTTCAAAGGAAACTTGTATCCTAGCATCTAATCATTACCCCAAACTTAGAGCTGAGAGCTCTATGGAACAAAAGGTTTCCAAATCCATACTTTAGGATGATGTTACTGTCTAACCCTGGACTGCAGTCAGCTTCTGCTTCTCCAGGCCTGCAATGGTGTGGACTGGTGTCTAGGCTGAGAACTCCCACAGTTCTCTGGCAACCGGTACTCTCTGGCTTTATCTAGTCCATCAGAGACAAGCTCAGCCCCAAACAATTGGCATCCTCTGGTTGGTTGACGTTCCTCAACAGGGCTCTTCTCTCCATAGCCACATGAATTAATGACATACCTTCCAGATGATGGTGTCAAGTACATCCACAAGACTTCAAAACACAGAGCTATGCTGTTCTTTCTTCCTTTGAACTGATAACATTAATTAAAATGAAAGAGACTGGGTGTGTGGGAGATGTCTCAGAGGGTAAAGGCCCAGACACCTGGATTCAAGTCCTGAAAACCATATGAAGTGGCCTGAGAGAGCCAACTCCACAAAATTGCCCTCTGATCTCTACACAGGTTCCATGGCCCATATGCTCCACTCCATAACATGTACACACCAAACAATAATAACTTTAAGAAAAATTAGAGTGAGAGACTCAAGTTACCCCAAGGCTCACTAAGGCCAGGAGAAGTTCATCTTAGCCCACTTTAAATGGGAGGGATATTTCAATATTGTAGTAGGATCTTGAAAAATAAAAGTTAATAAAATATTTCCTAAGTATGACTTTGAATCACCAGGACCCTGTTAGTAGTTCTTAGGCCTAATAAACCATGTTATCTTTTATCCTGCAAGCTGTACTATATTAATGTTGTCTTGATACAAGTGTACGAAGTGGAGAGTTTTTTAACATACACACACATTCTTTAGAAAGGGGTAACTAAGGGAAGGAATAACTCAAAGTGGAAAGCCAAAAGGTTCAGCTTGGGGGAACGGGGAAGAAAGAAGAGAAGGTGGTGGTGGTGGAAGAGGAAGAAGAGGAGGAAGAGGAGGTGAAGGAAGAGGAGGAGGTAAAGGAGGAGGTGGTTGAGGAAGAGGAGGAAGAGAAGGAGAAGGAAGAGGAGGAGAAGGAAAAAGAGGAGGAGGAGGGAGAGGAGGAGGTGGTGGAGGAAGAAGAGAAGGAGAAGAAGAAGGAGGAGGAGGAAGAGGAGGAGGAGGAGGAGGAGGAGAAATAGCAGCAGCAGCGAGGATGTAATTTTGTGTGACAATGGTTGTGTCCCCATGCAGCTTAGGACTCAAGAAACTCACATCCTGCTGCCTTTTAGCTCCATCTCTGCTGGCAGAAAATGTGTGGGCAATAAGAAATAGCCAGGAGGAAGCTGGTGGCATAGCTTAGTGGTAGATTTTGTATTTAGTGTGCACAAGGCCCTAGGTTCAAATCCTAGCCCTACCACCTTCATAAAAAGATTGGGGGTTGGATTTCTTTTACTTCCCACTCCATGTCATGTGGACTAAAGGGAAAATGAGACTAGAAGCAAAGTGGGGGGATGTTTGACCCTTCAAGAGAAAAGCCTATTTCCTTCCTTTCCACCCCCAGAGCCTTTGAAACCCTTTTATATCCAGACAAGGACTGCTGCAACATCTACCACCCACGGCCTCTGTGAACCACAGAGCTCGGGTCCCTTCCAGAATGTCCCTAAATCACTGGATGCACTGGGATCATTCCAGGCTTTAATTAAGATGCTGATAACTGAAGTGTCCAATCAGCTCTTGCAGCCTGGTGGGTTACAGAGCACAGAGCTGCACTCTCCACTTCCCCTGCTGATAGGGCACTCATTAGAAAAATTCCCTGTGCATGAGGTTTTAGGAATCCTCAAAATGTTTGTGGTTTTCAACAACCAACCCTGTCAAACTGAAACAGCTGCCAGCTGTCAATTCCAAGTTTTCTCCAGACCACAACAAGATCAGGGGAGCAAGGACACAGCCACACTCCAACCAAGTCCTGCCCCTTCTTAGCTGTCTGTCCAAGAAGAGGTAACTCATCCTGTTTGAGCCTTGTTTTTCTTGTCTGTAAAATGGGTACTCACAGGACTTCCACACCACAGAGTGCAATTGTGAGAAGGAAACAGGCAGTTTATGTAAAGCCTGGGACATTTAGTAGACATGGAATTAAAGTTAGCTTCACCTCTTTCTCTCTCTTTCCCTGTCTCTCTGTCTCTGTCTGTCTCTCTATGTCTCTCTGTGTCTCTGTGTCTCTATTTGTGTCTCTGTCTGTCTTTCTCTCTGTCTCTCTCTGTGTCTCTCTCTGTCTCTGTCTCTCTCTCACTCACACACATACACACACACACACACACACACACACACACACACTTCTCCTTTCCTCACAGGGTCCTTGGGCCTTATAACTGCTGTGTACCCTGTATAGTTTGCCCTGATCTTGGAGTCAAGCCAAGGATGGCACCATGTTCCTTCATCCTCTGCAGGAGAGCTGTGTGCTGAGAAACACTGTCTGGAGAACAAAGCTCTATCCTGTCTAGAACTTCATCTGTGAATTGGGAGTTACATCAGTACTGTTACGACACTGTCAGCAAAACAGAAGTGTCCAGGGAGCAAATGGCACAGGTTCACCATTTGGGAGGGGAAGGGCGGAACTCGGAAATGAATGTGTCTATCGTTTTAGAAAACCAAAGCCAAGAACACAAGAAAGCTTCCAAATTATCTTTCTATATTTTTCTACCCCTCATGCCCACTTTTAAAGGAAAAGAACATGCACACATACAAACACACACACACACACACACACACACACACACACACACGCACATTCACATGTGCACACTTTATGAAGGTATGGTTGACATAAAAAGACATACAATCATCATAATCTACACCATAACCCAATTCATCTTCCCCTACTGTTTCTTCCTAATTTTCTTCTTACTACCATGAGCTTAAGGGTTCCTAGCCCTGTCTGTCTTCAGCATGGCTGCAGGGGCACTAGGAGAGCATCCGTGACAGCTAGAGTGTCAGATCTGCAGAACCCAGGTGGCACTTACTCACGCTGAGAACCCGAGACAAGTCATCGGTTATCCCCAGCCCCTCCTTTCTAAATAAAAGTCCAATTAGGAAGAATTACCCGAGTTCCTCGCTTGCCTGCATCACTGTGGCAGTGAGCAGACCTGCGGGCCTTATCTATGGCTTCCCCCTAGGGGTGCTTTAATAATGAAGTTCTTCCTCAGGATTTTCCTATCTCTTTTTTAATATTTCTCTGATATTAGTGTTAGAAGCGGGAGGCAATCGACGAGAGGATAACTGAAGCTCAACGAGAAAGTACTTTGAAGCTACTCAACTAAGGAAAATCATGTCACTGAAGTGTGGATTCAGTAGTCTGTTTCAGTCCATGGTCACCTGACAGATAGACACGGAGATTTGGCAAACCGCCAAAAGGCAGCACACAGCATAGGTCAGATTTTCCTTAGGATCAGCATTGGTCCCTATTTTTTTTTGGAAACCCACTATTGGCAGCAGTGCCCCTCTGGGGGACCAGAATGTGGAAGGGATGGTTATCAAGTTTTGTTCAGTAAGAAAGCAGCTTCAGCTCTCATCTTTCCTCCTGGTGCCTCCATAGTTTTACATCAAACTGCTAACTCTCATGTTCACTTGTTGACTAAACTCACAGGTCTCTAAGAGCAGCCTGAGAGTGTTGTTCTTTCGCCGCTACCTTGAGAGACACACTCCCACTTCCAGACGACTAGGTACTTACTTGGATTGCTTTGGGACAGAGATGTCCAAGGCCCTGAGAGGATTCGGAGCCCAGTCTTCCTTTCCAATTTTTGCTGTAGACGCTCAGAACTCGGTTCTTCTCCGGGGTGAGATGGGGAGACAGTGGGCTGAGGAGGAGAAGGAGGAGAGACTGAAGTAGAAGCCTGGGTGACCACAGGCGGCCTTCCGGCATACGCTTCAGCATCTCTCGCTTGGCTCTGTGCCTCATGGACACAGATTAGTCATTAACAGTCCTTCCCTGCTAAAGGATGTAAACACGGAAAGGAATCTCAGAGAGCCTTGGAATTGCCAGCACAGTCCAGAGACAGGGAAAGTGACAGGCGCCAGAGTCTCACGGCTCACCTTGCATAACAGGTCTGCTGGCGGTCTTGTAGGGTCTTGGGAGCCCAGATTTCTGCCTCACTCAGCAGTTTCTTTCATAGTATGGTCTCTACCTTCCTACAGCTTACCTAGTGCGGGCAAGTGGTTCAGAATTTTCCTCATGGCAGTATATTACGAAGGAGAAGGATTTGGTGCTGTGGTGGTATTTGTCAAGACCTTGCTGTTGTGATTTGCATATGACCTGAACCTGGAAAAGGAGAGTACATGTTGAAGACTTGTTTTGAACTGTGGAGCTTTGAAGAAGTCATCAGATCACAGAAGAACTAACTTCATCCATAAATGAATCCCATGATGAGTCCTGTGACAATGAATTATATATTCTAGTTAGCCTAGTACAAGAGACAGGAAATCCTGCTGTTTATTGACAAGCTATAAGCCTAGATTGGGCAGGTTTTGAGCTATTCTAACTGACATGCCAGCCATATGATCCTTATCACTTGCTGTTGTGTCTTCCCAGCCTATTTTTGCTCCATCAGCCTGTCCTCAGGATTCCTTGGTCCTGGCCACGTGTTTGTGGCCTATCTCCTCTCTGGGCGGCCTCCTCCTCTCTCAGTCTCTTTTCTCCTTCCCTGGTCTCTCCTGAGACCCATCACTCCATCTGATCCATCTGATTCTCTCTCTCTCTACTACCCAATCGTAGGTTCTAGCCTTTTATTAACCAATTAACTTTCAATTGGGGAGCAAGGTTTACATAACAAAAGCTGGCATAGTGTTCCCTTCTGCTTCTCAGAGCATCCAGATCTTGGGGGTACAGCGTTTAGTATCTGGATACATAGCAGCACCAGGCCAACCCCCAACTGAGTTCATAACTGAATGGGTTCTTAGGAGATTAAAGGGAGGAGGACTATGTTTTTGATAGGCCTATCATTTCTACAGCCACACCTGGATTCTCCCCACGCCTGCCTTCTCTCTGGCCCCCAAGAAGGGAGCATCTCTGTTTTCCCACATCTCTTCTTTCTCTTTCAGTCTCTTCTCAGGCCCATAGTGAAGGAGCCAGCCTGCCATGGGCTCAAACCTCTGACAGAAACCATGAGACAAATCGAAATTCCCTCCTTTGCTTCTTCTCAGGTCTTTTATTCACTAGGATGCAAACATGACCAATGTACCAATCATGTCAGAGGAGTTCAGAATGATTGTCTACAAGAAAAAGGAATTTTAACTAACACCTGAAGGGCATTCAGTGAGAGCCACTGAGGAGGAGGAGAAAGAAATGTATTGGGGAAAAGGAGAAAAGCACCAACAAATGTTGTGTGGCAAGAAGCAATTTGGAGAATCCCATAAAATGAAGAGAAAACTCAGGCCAGAGTTTCTAGAACATGAGGGGAAAGAGAAACAAAACAGTAGGGTAGAATGGGAGGTAAGGAGCGGGATGTGTGGTGAATGATCAACAGCCAGCTCTCAGAATGATAAATGTGCACACACACACACACACACACACACACACATATCATAACCACACACATATGAGTATGCACACACATACACACACATACAAGTGTGCACACATAGATGCTCATACACACACATACTTGCACACACATACTCGTGTGCACACATGCACATACACGTGTGTACACACACCTGTGCATGCACACACCATAAAGACACACACATTTTATATTTTATTCCTATAGCACATATACATTTATGCATATTATTTATGCATTTATATATTTATATTTATTATAAATATATTTTATAGATTTATATTATATGATAATATATGCTATATTATATATGTTATATTTTATGTTGTACATTATATATTGTGTGTTGTATGTTGCATATTGCATATTATGTTATATGTTAGGTGGTGCACAATAGGTGTTATATGTTACATATAATATAGTATAATGCCATATATATTCTATATTCTATAATAATATATAGTATTTATCATAACATAACATATAATATATAAATGTATAAATATAATATAATTTAACATATTTATGTAATTATAAAATAAAATATATAATATATATGTAATATATAACATGTGTTTTATAAATAATAAAATATGTGGCTTAAGAATAATAAAAATTCTATTTAACAACTGAATCTATTAGGAATGTTTAAATTGAGTTTTCCTGAGCTGATAGACTGATAGGTGATGGGCAGTTATAGTTCAACAATAAGTGGAATTGCATCTCAATCAACTAATTCTTTCCCTAACACAGGTTTGTTTGTTTTTTTTTTTTTTTGTGAGACAGGGTTTCTCTGTGTAGCCCTGGCTGTCCTGGAACTCACTCCTCAGACCAGGCAGGCCTTGAACTCAGAAATTCACCTGCCTCTGCCTCCCAAGTGCTGGGATTAAAGGTGTGTGCCACCACTGCTCGGCTCCTAGCACAGTTATTATCCTGAACTTTTACATACAATCTCCTCTTACTCATCCATACTGTTCAAAAGCTAAACCATCTTTCAATCCCAACATTACTATGTTAAAAGTTCATTGTTCATTGGTAATGTGAGCAGTGTCTTTGGTTCATAGATACCGAACACTAGAGGAGTGTTTCCTCTATTCTCATGCGTGCACTTCATAACAAAACAGCTACACAATACACATTTATGTCCCATCTACATTAAGAGTTGCCCATCAGAACTTATTTTTTTCTTCTCTAGATGAAAAGTAAATAATGTAGGTCTTATAGACAGCATATAATATTTATTCCCAGAGCTTTCTGGTCAGCCACTCTATCCTGGTCAGAGAGCTCCAGGTTCAGTGGGAGACCCTGTCATAACGAATAAAATGGAGGGGCTGGAGAGATGGTTCAGCAGTTAAGAGCACTGATTGCTCTTCCAGAGGTCCTGAGTTCAATTCCCAGCAACCACATGGTGGCTCACAACCATCTGTAATGGGATCCAATTCCTTCTTCTGGTGTGTCTGAAAACAGCTACAATGTACTTTTACATAAATAAAGTCTAGAGAAGAAGGAGGAGGAGGAGAAGGGGGGAGGAGGAGGAGGAGGAGGAGGAGGAGAAGGAGAGGAAGAGGAAGAAGAAGAAGAAGAAGAAGAAGAAGAAGAAGAAGAAGAAGAAGAAGAAGAAGAAGAAGAAGAACAACAACAACAACAACAACAACAACAACAACAACAACAACAAGAACGAGAAGAAGAACGAGAAGGAGAAGGAGAAGGAGGAGAAGAAGGAGAAGGAGAAGAAAAGTGAAGGGGCAATTGAGACAGACAATCTACATCATTATAACCTCTGACTTGCACATGCATATGCACACACACACACACACACACACACACACACACTTTGTTAGAACCCAAATGTGCCTGTTTCACACTCTTATATCAGCACTCAGGGGTCGTGTTGGTTCTTCTGAGCAGCTTTCCTGGGAGTTGCTTCTAGTCCTCCCTACCCTACCAAGAGAGAAGCCATGTGGATAACCAAGCATCAGTTTTAACTGTGTGATGGGCCACCAGTGTCTCATAAATTCTGTAGGCCACGAGATGTGTCATTTGTCTGTGAAAGAGCAGCTGGCAGAACAGCAGAGCAAATCCGAGGCTGCATGCCCTGATAAGAGCTGGACTTCAGTGGAACGTTATCATCGGGCAGTTTGGAGATCTGGGAAAGTGCTGGTTGGTGAGAAGCTCAGCATATCAGGTCTGAGAGAGGAGATAAAAGCCAGGGAGGCAGAGAAGGGACACTCATCCCAACTGCCTTGCTGGAACAACAGAACCAGTGGCCTCCATAAAGCAGCTACTAAAAGTCTTTATATCGTGGCTGGGGAGACAGCTTTGGCGACAGTTAGTATTTCACCTGCCATCACAAAGACTTGAGTTCAATTCCCAGAACATACTTTTTAAAAGCCAGGTACGGTATCACATATTAGTGAATCCAGCTCTGAAAAAGGCAGAGACAGGCAGGTTACTGAGAGCCACTGGCTACCAGCCCCACTTACTCTATGAGCCTCAGGCCAATGAGAGGCCAGTGGCGAGAGCACAAGTGGCTCTTGCAAAGGACCCACTTTGATTCCCAGCACCTGCAGAGTGGCCTGCCACCATCATGTAAGTCCAGTCCCTCTTCTGACTGAAAGTCCTGTTCGGGCCAGGCATGTACTTGGTACATGTACATACATGCAGGCAAACACTCAGATTCATAGAATAATAAAAATATTTTTTAAAGAGGGGGGTAACACCTGAGGAATGTCCCTTGAGGCTCTCCTCTAGCCTAATGTACATACACACACATGCATATACACGCATGCATCTCCCCCTCAACACACACACAAAATCCGTACAACACAAATCATGGCTCTGCAAGAGTTATATGGCAAAGAACCTGTACACCCCTTCTCCATATAAGGTATTTGGTTCATTCTATGCTTGCGGACATGGCTCTGCTTCTCAATCACCTACATCTGATGCTCACAGTCTTCATTTGGAAACTCAGTCATTTCTAATGATTGAGTGGTTCATCACACGGTTAAAATGATGATTATTTATCCACATGGCTTCTCCCTTGGTAGGCTAGGGAGGACTAGAAGCAACTCCCAGGAAAGCTGCTCAGAAAAAGAACCAACACGACCCCTGTGTGCTGATATGAGCGTGAAACAGGCACATTTGGGTTCTAATCATGGTTTTGGTTTGTATGGAGTCTAATAAGTTATGTGACCATAACTCCTCCATGAATTCGAACAACGCAGCCTTCCTTGTGTTTGGTACATTTGAGAACTAAAGCAGAAACTCTCAACCTGGCAGATGAAGGCAGGCCTGTTTCGCAGGATGATGACACAATATTCACGGAGTCAGCTCAGCTCAAGAAGCACAGAACCACACAGAAAGGGGGAGCTAGCTGTCTAGGACTTTTGTCCTCCTCGTGACTGTCGTTTCAGCCCTAGGTGGAATCAATGGTCTAAGCTACACTCAACTTATTCTTTTATAAGGCAGGATGACCCACTTTATGGTTCGTGTTGCTATACAGGTTAATTAGATGTGAAATATTCAAAGCAAGTAATTCAATAAAAGACGTAATAGAAAGGTGAAGGTCATTATGGTGTTTGAGTGCTCTTTGTGTCCAACCCAAATTTGAAAAATAACAAGAGTTGCTGAGAGATTATTAAGAGGCAGCACAAACGAATGTGCTGGGGGGAATGACCTACTTTACATTTAGAAAGGGCTCTGTCTCTGGGAAATAGAGCTGACAGCTTTCTTCCTTGAAGATAAATAAGGATACTTCTCGGGAAGGCAAGGGTTTAGACCTCCCAGGTGGACTGCTGTGTCCACACCGGTCCTTTTGTGTCTTGGAACTGGGAATAGCCTGACTACAGAGAAGAATCAGATACAGGAGATCAGCTCCTTAGAAATGACTCTGCGATGGAAGAGCTCACCAGCCTGCACGCTGAAAGCAAGCGTCCAGTAGGTATCTACTATTCAAGGCTTAGAACACCGCTCGTAGAATTCCCTACCTTGACACAGACCACATGGATGCTCCTCTCCTCTGTGTTCCCAAAAGACGCCACCATGCTCAGAACTTTATCGCAACTATTTATTTCCTTATCCGTCTTCCCCACTAGCTAACATCTCCATAAAGCTGAGTACTGTGTGTCACTGCTGCTATTGTTTCTCATCTGGCCCCTAATCTTAAAAGAACACCATGCCTGCCTCAGGGACTCAATGGATCTCTATAAATAAGTAGAATAATGAATTGCATGTAATATATAATCAGCTCTACAAATCAGTAAGAGACCACCACCAACAACAACAAAAGAAAAATTGAATAAGGTCCATGTGATGGTTTGAATAGGAATGTTCCCCCCATAGACTCATGTTTTGAATACTTGCCCCATAGAGAATGACCCTATCAGGTGTGGCCTTGGAGTAGGTGTGGCCTTGTCGGAGGAAGTGTGTCATAGTGGAGGCGGGCTTTGAAATCTCATATATGCTGAGATAGGCCTGGTGGGTCACAGTCTCCCTCTGCTGCCTGCGGATTAAGATGTAAAGCCCTCAGCCCCTTCTCCAACTGCCTGTGTGCTGCCATGCTTCCTGCTATGACAATAACAGACTGACCCTCTGAACTGTAAGCCAGCCTTCATAAGAGTACCCATGTCATGGAGTCTCTTCATAGCAACAGAATCCCTAACTAAGACAGTGTACAAAAACAATAGACAGAAAAGTAAGTAAAAATATCTGCTAAGCATATAAAGGCATTCAATCACAACCAGACTAGTAATGATAAATAAAAACAATATAAATGTAGTCTAGATGTATTAAAGGGCATTCAAACTCAATCATAAAAGAGGAGTGCAAATTAAGACTGAGATATCATTTGTCAGCGATCAGATGAGCAAAGGCATGGGGACGCTCACCAACATAGCAAATGGCAGGGACCACCACTTCCTTATTTTGCTAATGTGGATGTAAGACTCCAAGAGGAGAAACTGCAAGTATGCAAACCCTTCCCTAATGGTTCCACATCTAGGCATTTACCCTGAAAGGCATGGACTCGTGGGTATGAAAGTGGATTTGACTGCTGAGCTGACTGCTCTGGTGTGTGCCGTGCCTGCTTGTTAGAGCCTTGGGACTCTCACTTCTTTCATAGCAAACACTGTTGCCTGAGATCCAGGCCCTTTCCAAGAACCTGCAGACTTGCACAAAACATCAAGCCAAGAGGCAAGCACCCATCACTCCCAGGGTCCTCTGGGCCCATACATCAACACTGTGGACAGCATCGTTCTCATTAATCAGTGTCCGTGGTGTAACGGTTGTTAAATATTTGGATATCATTCCTATGTTCAAGGTTATTTGCTGCAACACACAGGGTGACAGCCAAATTTAGGGAACAGTTTAGTCAGTAGCTGGTACTGACTGGAGCCTGCTCTGTGCCACACACTGCTGGAGGGGTGAGACTCATTAGCATATTTAACCCTCGAGGTCACCCAAAGTGCAGTTACCCTTGCAGGTTTCATTCTTCAGTTATATAGCTAACCAACAAAGAAGTGGGTGGCCATGTTCTTAGAGCTAGTACATGATGGTGACAGAATTCTCTTAGATAATGTCATTCCAAAGTCCATGCTCTTAAAACCACATGTGTGACAGAAAGGGCTTAACAAAATAAACTAGGATTTATTCCCTGTAATGGAATGCCATATATAAGCTGAAGTCCTTTATAAATGCATAATGAAATGAAATTACTGTCTTAGTTAGGGTTTTACTGCTGTGAACAGACACCATGACCAAGGCAACTCCTTTTTTTTTTTTTTTTTTTTTTTTTTTGGATTTTTGAGACAGGGTTTCTCTGTGTAACCCTGGCTGTCCTGGAACTCACTCTGTAGACCAGACTAGCCTCAAACTCAGAAATCCGCCTGCCTCTGCCTCCCAAGTATTGGGATTAAAGGCATGTGCCACCACTGCCGGGTGACCAAGGCAACTCTTATAAGGACAACATTTAATTGGGGCTCAGAGGTTCAGTCCATTATCATCAAGGCAGGAACATGGCAGCACCCAGGCAGGCTTGGTGCAGAAGGAGCTGAAAGTTCTACATCTTCATCTAAAGGCCTCTAGGAGAAGAGTAGCTCCCATGTGGTTAGGAGGATGGTCTCAAAGCCTACCCTCACAATGACACATTTCCTCCAACAAGGCCACACCTCCTAATAATGCCACTCCCTAGGCCAAGCATATTCAAACCACCACACTAACCAAGCTGACTGCTGAAAAGAAAATACAGAATAAGGTAGCCATTCAGTTTGTGCATAACACACATGTTTGTGTGCATGTGTGTCTATCACAAAGTACATATGTATCATATACAAAGACATCCATGAGCACATGTTAAAAGTCATAAATTAGCTGTATAGAACATGTCTAGAATAATACCTCTGAAATTGCCAACACGAGTCACCTGTCTCTAGAAGACAGCAGATTAGGAAAAGCATGTGCCCTGTGTGTGCCTTATATACTGTTTGAATTTTATAGCATGCCATGTTTCATGAATTAAACAACAAACTGACAATATTTAAAAGGATGGCAACATGTGCACAAAGCAGTCTGAGACGGAAATTAAAAAGGACTTAGAGAGAGAGAGGAACAGGACACAGACCAAGTGCAGCCAAATGCTCAATCTTCTTAGAGAACAAAGCATGCAGGGAGCTTTAGAGAGCAGAGGAAGGGTATCGTGAGGGAGAACCAGAGGGAGGAGGCTGGGATTGCTGTTAATAGTGAGCCAGGAATGCCTCGAAGGTTACTAGAGGAGCATGTGTCCTGCACCGCTCAGGGCAGCTAACCTGTAAGTGTGGGCGGGTCCAGAGAGGCTGGCAGGGTGCACATAGAGTCACCGCACGGGTCCCCAGCCTATGGACAGAGGAATATAAATACAAACTAGAAATGTCCACGCCTCATTCTGTCCCCAGAGCCAGGGCTGATAAGGATAAGCTGCTGCTCTATCCTCTAGGGACAAGGCAAGAAACAAAGAAGTAATTGAAGGCTTGGGAGAAAATAGGACCAAGAAAAAAAATGGCTGAAGGAGCTGAGATTGTTGTTTCTGAAGAAGGACAGTAATTGTCCCCTACTTGATGACAGACAGTCTTACCATTCATTGTGGGGGGGTGGGGGGAGGGAGGAATGGTGACCAGCTGTTCTGTGGCACCACAAAGAAGACAAAGAAGGAAAGGGCTTCAACTCAGCAGGAGCAATTTCAACGGAACTCCAAAAAATCTTTGTCAGAGAAAAGAAACTAATGGTGTTAAGCAGTGAGGGAAAAGATCCTGGCTGAAGATGTGGCCCCGCTGTCCTCTCTCCTGACTGGCTTGAGGATGGAGAAATCAACCCCACTTTGAATTCGAATCCTTAAAGGCAAGATGTCCTACTGTCCCGTATGGGTTTCTTCACTGAAACGGTAGGAAAACACTGACCCCGTAGCAAGACTGTGGGTTGAGAAAGAAATCTCAGAAACATGTCATAGGGTCACAAGAGCTCCTATGTGCACTGCTCTCAGAACGGGACCTAGCATGTGGTAAACTCTTGATGGAGAGCATCCGCTATTCTTCTGTGACACCGAGAAGGTATTTATTCACCACAAATGTCTTAAGTTCTTTAGACACACGCATGAGGTGTTCCCCCAAAGGTGTCCTGAAACTTAGGAGTGCCTCCTCCGTTCATGTTCACATCTTGCATCACTACCTGTAATCGCATGCTTTCCAGGTTAGCCGTGAACTTTCTAGATGGCCAAGGATGACCCTGACCTCTGGTCCTTTTGCTTTCATCTTCCAAAGGCACAGAGCATCAGTTTAGGTGATGCTGGGGAGCGAACCCAGGGTCCTCCTAGGTGAGCCCTCTACCAACAGAACCACATCCCCAGCCCCTATGCACGCTGTTCTACAATGAAAGTGTAACCTTTCTGAATCGACTATTCACCTCATTCATTAGGCTGTAAGTTCAGTGTTAGCCACTTTTCCAAAATTTACATTTCCAGCAACTCAACCTCTATAGCCCTGCAGTAGAAAGCAACATTTTCTTTTTCCTAATGGTTTGAACTTTGGCTCACAATGATAACTAAATTTCATATTACAACATGGTACAAATGCTGATTCATACAAAAGGAACTAAGATGGAAGCCTACAGGAAAACACATTTTTATTTACGATCTGTTTCTGTATCTTCTATTTTTCTTTATTTTTTTGTTTTTTGAACACATCCTGATCCCCTAAACTGATTTTGTTATCCATCAATGACTATGGTCTACTGTTTGGAAAGCTTGAGTAGGTTTAATAGCACTGGGCAAAGGTTTTGTGTTTTCTTCAGGGCCCGGGACTTTTTAGAGACTAGGCAAGCACTCTACCACTGAGCTACATCCTCAGCTAAGGTCAGCTTTCTTAACTGCTCTACTTAGCCATTAGGTAAAGGGGGACAAAGTGGTCTTTATCTTGCATCTCACAGAGTCCAAGTCTGGAAACAAAATAAGCTGTGCCTAATATCCACAGCCCAGGTCCTCCTGTGACATACATAGCCTGTCTTTAGAATAGCTGTGCAAAGTCCTGACCTCACCTGGACTCGAGTGACACAGGTCAGAGACCCTCTAGCTATTATGTGGCAGTTAACTGGTCTTCACAGTCAACAGCTCAGAAGTGCTGGTCAGAAGTTAGGAGCAACGTAATAGGGGACAATAGTGAAAGAGACTAAGGAGCTCATAGCTAGCTGCTCACTGCTGTCTATGGCTGCCCACAGCATGAATCCAGCTTAAAGCCTTCCTGAGAACCAGGGGGGGGGGGCACAGAGAGAAGAAAATAAAGCTGTATATCCTTCATTGTGAAGGCAGAATACAACAGGACAAGTATGTGTAAGGAATTTTTCTTTTCATTCCCAGCAGCAAAAATGCAAAACAAAAATATGGCAAATGTTTTGATTCTTAAGGAATAAATGTGTGTTGGGTGCAGAAAAATTAGTGTCAGAGAACTCTTTCTCCCACTAAGTGAAAGACACATCTCATTGTTCAAAATAAATTTCCAGAAAAACTATAGGCACTCTTTAACTCGACCCTTGACATTATAATCCTTGGTCCTGAGGAAACCAAATGAAGGTGTTTTCGAATTCTGTTCTGGATCATGTTTATAACTTCTAACCTTGACAAATCAGGCAGGGTAGTCAATGAGTGGCCACTGTGGGTATTGTCCCTCCTCCATAAAATCAATCCCTCAGCACAGGAAGTAAAAGAGTTTTTGGAGTTTATGCAATTCCTAAACACACACACACACACACACACACACACAGAGAGAGAGAGAGAGAGAGAGAGAGAGAGAGAGAGAGACAGACAGACAGACAGACAGAC
>NC_034598.1:85321241-85358722 GCF_900095145.1 Mus pahari | reverse complement strand
AGACACAGACACAGACACAGACACAGGGAGACACAGATACACACAGAGAGAGACAGAGACACACTAATTGAGAAATAAATAAATGCTATGGGAAGACAAGTCACTGGAAACAGGGGGAGCAGTAATCATAGAAGCAAAATTAAGACTTTTAAAGTACCCAGCACGAAAAGGTATGGGATACCAAGACTCCTGCTCTAGCTTGCTTTCTATTGCTGTGGTCAACACTATGACAAAGAGCAGATTGGGAGGAGAAGGCTTACTGGGCTCACACATCCCCATCACTGGCTACCACTGTGGGAATTGAGGGCAGGAACTTAAGTAGGAGCAGATGCAGCGACCACAGAGGAACCCTGCTCCCCTGCTCACTGGCTTGCTCAGCGTGCTTTTCGATACAGTCCAGGACCACCTGCCTGTGGATAGCGTCCCCGAGCCTTCCATTCCAAACATTAATCATGAGAATGCCCAACAGATGTGTCCATGGCCAATGGAAGCAATGTCTCCATTGAGGTTCCCTCGTCTTAACTGTCTCTGAGTTGGGTCAAGTTGACAAAAACAAACCAACACAGTTGTCACTCTCCAAAAACAACTGGAGACAGAAACAATGCTAATGAACAGTGTCAGTAACAGGAAATCTAATTAGACTTTTTCTTTTTTTTCTCATTTGACCAGAGGTCTTTGTACGAGTGAATTCTTCAGAAAGTTCTGCACATAAGAGCAAGTCCCTGGTTTTGGTATGTCTTTGCTGTGTGTTTATTTTGGCTTTGCTTCAGAGCCCTAAGACTGGGAAGTAGAGGAGAGTTAATGAGAATGCATGCGCCACCCAATCTTGAATGCTGGGAAGATTTCCAGGGGAATTGATAGCAACAGGAGGCTTCTGGAAAGCTGGTCTTTTAGGTGCAAAGTTCTTCTGTCTTACAAAGAAATTTTGTACCCCAAGTGCAGTGTGAAAAACTGCTGCACCACAAAAACCCAGGCTGGAACAATGGGCAGCCAAATGATGGGTGATGTGGGTGATATCCTGCAGTTGGAAGGGCTTTGACTGTGAGTAAGATTTTACTCCAACCCTGGAGCAGAGTCCTTATGAGAATCAAGGTTTGGGACTAGAGAGATGGCTTTTTGGATAAAGCATCTCCATGAGTATGGGAAAGGGAGTTTGGAGCCTCTAGACAGGCACGGCAGCCTGCCTGCCTGTAATCCAAACCCCTAGACAGCAAAGATGGAGATCCCTGATGCAAGCTGTGCAAGCTGTCAGATTAAGCTCAATCCCTTTAAATTCAGTGGCAGACCCTACCTTAGTAAATGAAGTAGAGGGTAGGTGATAAAGACACCAGACTTTAGCTTTTGACTTACACACACACAGGTACATGTACTTGCACACATATGCATGCACATCACACAGATAAATGTGCGCGTGCACACGCGCACACACACACACACACACACACACACACACACACATATCCTTGTTTATTTTCCTGGTGATAGCCATTCTGACCATTGTGCAGTTATGGCTGCTATCTTCCATCCCGAGCTATGCTCAGCTTCTTCCATTTCAGGTAACTTATTCCCTGGTCCAGCCCACCAATGAGAGCATATACCTTTGGGGATATTCTCCCTGCTTGTTCTCTTTCATGTAGGGCTTGGATAATAGGCAGAAGATTAGCTGAATATCCATGCTCATCTCTGGGGTTTTGCATTTCAGAAACAAGCCGGGGCTCTTAACGGCTGTCATTTATCATGGTCCATTGTGTTTGGAGAATATAAGAAAAGGTGGCGCTCTGGGGAGACACTCCGGCTGCAGGATGATGAATCACTGCCACTACAGGTATACCCAGTCCTTTATTTCCTGTTCCTCTGCAAGGACGTGAGTGTATCTGTATCAGGCTTGGCGATCAGATAACATAGATAAAGCTAAAACGGCCGAATGACTTGTTATTTTATCAAAGCTCATTTTGAAATTGTTATCCATCCCTGTTATCATATTTAACAAAGGCATTCAGATTATCATTACAACAAGGCCCAACACCATTTTATTAAAAACAAAACAAAAACTGGATCGTTACTCGTTGAATTTTAATTACCTAGTTTAATTTTACCACGGATGCCTTCTTTAATTTTCTTCCTTTGGAAAGAATTTTTGGAAGTTACTCCCATCATTTCTGATTTTATTACCTATCTATGAAGATTAAACACTTGGCTTATTAACATTTTAAACAGATTTTTAATTCAATCCTAACATAGCTCTCCATTAATCATTTTGGTAATATCTTCCTGGTGAAATCATAGCCAATGATCAATTACAACTAGTATGGGCTTTTAAAAAAATTAATGACTAATTTATTAAAGTACTGACTATAATAGTAAGCAACTACCAGCAAATGTGGACACCCCTGAATTTAACTACTCAGCGTATTTTATCGAAAATCTAGAGTCTCTATCTGTATAATAAAATAGGTGTTTCCCTAGTAACCATACACAAGTTCTAAAGCTATTATCAGAAATGGATCCTGTTCCTCATCTAGAAGTATAATAGGAAGCAAATAGGAGAATTAAAAAAAAAAATCAAGCAGGTTGGGCTGGAGAGATGGCTCAGTGGTTAAGAGCACTGGCTGCTCTTCTAGAGGTCCTGAGTTCAATTCCCAGCAACCACGTGGTTGCTCACAACCATCTGTAGTAGGATCCGATGTCCTCTTCTGGTGTGTCTCAAGACAGCAACAGTGTACTCACATAACAATAAATGAATAATTCTTTTAAAAAAATAAAAGAGAGAGAGAAAAATATTAGGCCGGTGAGCGGATGTTAAGAGATCATTTCTTTTGGCTCCTTCAAACACCACAAGATGCCCTATACCCTGCATGTAAGGGACCGTAGTTGTGAACTCAGGAACTTCAGTGCATTGTGTGATGGAGGTGAGGTTAGTTGTGGTCACAGACCTTTCCTACTTTATCCTGTCATCCCTTCATTCCTGCATTAACTCACCCACTCATTCAGTACATATGTATGGAACCTCTGCTCTGTGGCAGTCCCTGGCTGTGAAACAGGGCAGAAGTTGGCTCTGATGCAGCCTATCATCTAGTTTACAAAAACAAAAAACTAAAATTTAAAAAGCATAAAAGAATTCTGGTCAATATTAATTTAAACCTCCAGGGCTTCAAACAGAAGAACCAAAGAAAATGAGATAATCACCATCTGTATTAGTTTCTTTTTCTCATCAAGACAGCACAATTCCTGATAAAAGCCACTCAGCTTTGGGTGGGTGGCTGGGTGGGGTATTTCTGGCTCATAGCTCCAGGCTGTCTTTGATCATGGCAGGCATGTCACAGCAACAGGACAGTCAGGCAGCTGATACCTGGGAGTACCTGGTGGCCAGTAGGACATGCCTAACAGTCTACACATGAAACCTCCCACAAGATGGTGTCCCTGGCTTGCTACGTCGTCCCTCTTTATCTAATTGCCCACAGTCGATTACTAAGTGCACACACCTAAGCGTGCTCCTGCTCAGCTGATGGAAGACAACCCTAGTGGTGGCTGGATGGGGAAAAGGCAAGGGTGGTTCTTTCCTGATGAGTTGTGAGGGGAAAAACACAAAAACTCCGAACAACCTCCATAACCATGCGGCCATTCTTTCTGACCTCAGCCTCTGTCACTGCGCTCCGTAAATACACAAATGATAAGACAGGAGAGAGGAAACGATGACACGGAGGCAGGAATAGATTTGGACCAGGGTCAGTCAGTAATACACCACCCACTGAATCTCTCTGCTCTATCACACTTTCTCAGGCCCTTAAGAGTGTGTGAGTTCTTATCCAACCAACTCTTATAATTCTGCCGTGTATGAGCTCAATGATCGCATGAACTTACACAACAGAAGGAGACAGGCCTAGGGAATGTGAGCTTATTCCCTCATGAAAGTGTCTCATAAGGGTTTGCTGAGTGTTTTTAAACACCATGAAAATGTGTTTTTTGTGTGTATAAATAATCTCAATTTCTTCTGCACTATTATCCCATACATCATCTACGCTGCCCTATCATTAATATCCATATGACAAAGTGTTTCAGTGAGTTTATTTATATGCCTTTTATAAGAGACATATAACTCACATGTTTCCCTCTACAACGAAGAGGCTTTAATCTGATTTTAGTTTAATTCCTTAATCTACGTCTCACTAAACGTTTGTGTGGAAAATTATTGGTTTGATGACATTGTTCCTCCTTCAAAGAGCTTTTGATTTTCTTTTCTTTCATTGTAATTGGTTCTATGTATACTTATTAAAGTATGTTTTACTACACATATCTTTTGGAATTGAGAAGTGAGTATATATATATATATATATATATATATATAGCATATATATAACATATATATATATATATGCTAAGTAGTCTTATTGTAAGATTATAGGGTCTGAGGCTCAGAATACAAAACTCATTTCTGCCCCTCTAGCATCATAAAGTGAACAAATTATGCTTTCTGACCCTCACTTTCCACTCCTATGAAATGAGGCTAAGAGTCCCCACAGGACATGTTCATGAAGATTGAGACTATGTATAAAAAGCTCCTGGCACTGCCTGGCACATTGTCTTTAATGGTTACCATTTATATTTTGAAAGGTAAGCTACACAATGGGACCTTTGCCTGATTCCTGTGATGGGTCAAGCTTGGCATCAATGGAAATCTGTTATTTTAATAGATTTTTAAAAGCTGAATTTTGAAATTAATTTCAGACTGCTTCATTCCTACCACCTCTCCGATTCCTAGCTGTGTTCGTCTTCTCTTGTTGCCAAGCCCTCTTGTCTAATTATAAACTAGATTTTGGCTCGTTAGCAGCGAAGAGTTTTCTCAGGCTCTGTTCTATAAACAACACCAAGAAATCCCAGATGTTTTGGAAACCAGTAGGGCTCTCCCAGTCTGCAGTTTCCTTTTCCTTTTCTTTTTTAAATCTAAAAGATACCACAAATAACTGTGGCTTGAAAACTTGTGTCTTTGGCATCCACAGGCATAGCCATTAAGCTTGTCTATTCGGTAGCAGGCTCGTACCGGCTTCTACTTGTTCTTCCCTATGTCTGCCTCACCCCTGGTAAAGTCCTTGAAGGGCTAGAAGGTTGCCTCATTCCTTATTCATCCTCTGTCCCTAGCTCAGGGCCATGTGTATAATAGATGCTCCAAAATATTTGCTGACTCTCACACAGATACTTGATACCGTGTTTATCACAGAACTGTTCACAATAGTTAAGTTATTGGACTGATCTGGGTGTTTGTCAGTGGAGGAATGGATAAAGAAAATGCGATGGGTATGCAAAATGGAATTTTTTTTTCCAGCCACAGAGAAAAGCAAATTTATGTCATGTGCAGAAGAATGGATAACCCCTCGGGATAATCATAGTAAGGGGATTAAGCCAGCCTCAGAAAGACAAATATTAGGTTTTCTTTTCTGTGTGGCTCCTAGATTTCATTCAGACACACTAAGTCACATGTGTATATATGACATGAAAGTAGAAGCATAGATGTCTAAGGGAACAAAGAGGTTCAATAGGAATGGGATGGCAAAGATGGTGTGCAGGAAATGTGCTCAATATAAAATACATACGTACATGAAAATGCCTGTATATAATACAGTATCATGTGCAAGGAATATATACAACAAAATCCTTTAATGAATTTATTGAACCAGTGACTGGAACTATTTATTCCCTTTCCCACACACCTGATTCCTGGACCTGTGGATCCTGGCTGTGGGAGAAATTGTACTATATATCGGTTGCTGATTCAAAGCATATACTGCCTTCAGAAGACCTCTGCCCCAGCCCTCCATGCTGCTGCCACCTAATTAGGTGTAACTGTGTTTTCAGAAGGCCACTCCATCTTGCTCTCAGACCAGCTGCTTCAGGATGGTGGGAACATGGTAAGACCAGTGGATCCCATGATCATAGGCCCACTGTTGCACTTCTCTTCCTGTGAAATGAGTTCCTTGGTCAGAAGCAATAGTGTGTGGAATACCATGGCAATATATAAGGCATTCTGTAAGTCCAGAGATGATGGTTTTGGCAGAAGCATTACATGTAGGAAAGGCAAATCCATAACCAGAATAAGTATCTACTCCAGTGAGAACAAAACATTGTCCTTTCCACAGAGGAAGTGGTCCAATGTAGTCAACCTGCCACCAGTTGCTGGCTGGTTATATCGAGGAATGGTGCCATATCTGGGCTCAGTGTTGGTCTCTGCTGCTGGCAGCTCTGGCATTTAGCAGCAGCTGTAGCCAGATTAGCCTTGGTGAGTGGATGTCTGTGTTGTTGAGCCCAAGCATAACCCTCATCTCTGCCACCATGGCCACTTTGTTCATGTGCCCATTGAACAATGACAGGGATGGCTGGGGAAAAAGGCTGACTGTCCACAGAACAGTTCATCTTATCCATGTGATTACTGATCTCCTCCTCAGTTGAAGTCACCTTTTTATGAGCATTTACACAGGACACAAATATCTTCATATCCTTTGCCCACTTGGAGAGATCTATCCATATATTTCTTCCCCAGATGTCTTTCTCACCAATTTTCCAACCATGATCTTTCCAAGTCCCTGACCATCCAGCCAGTCCATTGAGTTACTTCAGATATATAGAACTTTGAAAACAATATCAACTTAAATATTATTTTTAATTTTAAGCTACAAAACAATAACTTTTTAAATCACAGGAGCATACCTGCATCTAAGACACAGACAATTTTACTCATGACTGGTTTTGTGGTTATTTTTATCCAAATTCTCAAACATTATCACAACACAAATGTATTGAGTTCATACACTGGCATGAAGTCCTGGTTCTGTACTGTTTCTCAGTGATGTGAGCTTGAGCTTTGTAAGGCGAACGGGTAAAGGCTGGTGCTCTGTGTTCTTCCAAGGGCTCATACACAGCAGCATCACCTAGTACAGCACTCTGAAAGAAGTCTTGGAAAATAACACTTCCAAAACTTGATGTGAAGGTGACAATCAGGTTTGATGCTGATAGTGGCTCTGAGTACGTTTGTTTGAAGGTATGTTCTGCCATCCCCACAGATACCCAAATCTTTAGGCCACTTAAGGCCCTCATGTAGAATGACATAGTATTTGCATATAACCTACCTACACTAATCTGTATACTTTCAACTACGACTGTGTAAGTATTGGTACATTGTGCTATATATGGCATAATCTCTCTCACACACACAGACACACACACCTGCATATGTTCACATAAAACCATTTTGTGTTGTGCTTAGTAGGATCCATGGCTACAGAACTGGTATGCCCAGAATGCCACCATATTGCCCTTGTGAACTGTCTCATTCCTAGATGCTTTCACTGCCGTGTACAATATTTGATCACACAGAAAATCAGTTCTCCTCCTGGACCCATATATAAAACCCAGTCTCATGGAGGCTTTCACTGTGAGGCAGACTTAATATAAATTTAAGGTGGCCAGGCTTGGGTCATGGAACTTGACACTTCCATCTCCCCTCTTTGTAAAGAAAACTAATCCTCCCATCTTCATTCATCCTTATAGAAAAATATCCAAATTTCTTTTATTCTGCTTTCTCTTTTTAGTTGTCTTACTTCTTCTACCTTATGCCCTAATAATACGCAAAACCTTTTTGTCCTGAGACAAAGGTATTCCCTCCAATTAGAAGCTCCTCACATAACTGGTAAAAGTTTACATTCATGACTTGAGCAGAATTTTCTAATTGTTAATAAACATCTATTCTTGCCTTTCTACTTAGGACTATTGAATTTTAGCTGGGTGCATAGATACTCATAAAAAAGAATGTCTTTCTCAGACTCCCTTGCAGCAAGGTGTAGCCATGGAATAAATGCAGAGCTAATGTAATGCCTGTGTCTTTTCTTCCTTTTACCTCCTGTGTGTTGTTTGAAGTGATGTTGAAAGTCAGAGCAGCACCATGAAGGACAGCACATATTGAGAATAACAAAACAGGTCTGGAGAGATAGTACAGGATATAAAGTGGTTGCCTGATATAAAGCACTTGGACCTGAGTTCAAACCTCAGCACATCCCTCCCCCCCCCCCACACACACACACTGGGAGGAAAAAAACGACTGCAGAGCTCCTTTTACAACACTACACTAAGAAAGGAAGGGGGTGATGCTCTCCCTTATTTAAGCTATTTTATTAGTTCTTGGTGGCAGCAGCTAAAACAGCATCCTACCTAATACATTTTTTACTCAAACACCAGCAAACATCAGCAGCATCAATAGATATCATGACAAGCATTCTAATTGGATTAGCATAAGCCTAAACTCAGTCCTTTACTTCCTTTCTCATTTTAGTTTCACTCTTTCATGGAAAAAAAAAATCACCCCATAGGACTTTATCAAGTCAACAGAACTTTGTAGTTTTGGTTACAATTAAGAAACTTTTCATTTTACATGCACTAAGCTATATTTCAGCTAATTCTACTTAATGTTGCATGCTCCTAAATTTAACTTTAGATTAAAGTTCCATTTAAAAATTCTATTTAAATTTCAGCAAGCTTACAAGTTCTGCTTCTTCGAAACTTGCTTCTGCTTTTTAAAAAAGTAAAATGCTTTCAAATGTTCAGATATATAGTTATACATTTTTAAAGCCCAAGAAACCAAGTCAGGGCCCAGGGGAATGACTCAGTGGGTAAGACTTCATACATGAAAACCTGAATTCAAATTCAACAGCACCCACATAAAGCCAGTTGTGGCTGCATGTACTTATAATCCCAGAACTTAGGGACAAAAAAACAGGTGGAATCTGATGTGTGACCAGTCAGCCTTGCCTAAAGGGTACAGTTTAGCTTCAAGGAGAGACCATGTCTCAAAGAAATAAGGCTAAAAGCAATAAAGAAAGGCACTCAATGTCTTCCTTTGGTCTCCAAACATACCCATAAGGTGTACACACACACACACACACACACACACAGAGTGAGCGAGAGAGGGAGAGACAGACAGACAGACAGACAGACAGACAGACAGACAGACAGAGAAAGAGAGACAAAGAGTGAGCTTGCGAGCATGGTAAGTTTTGTGTGTAGTCACTACTACACACATTTCTACATCTTCACAGCATATCTAGTTGTAGACCACTTACAACACTCTTTGTGGTGTTTTCAAGTTTTTGGTAAGGAAAACCTCATAACAGTTGTTTTTTCTCTTTTCACAAAGTCAGTCAGCACTGCAGCTGACCATTTAACCATAGGCATGTCAGTTTGAGTATCTTTTAGGACTGTGTATAGTACATGCAGCCGTACTGTTGTGTTAGATCCACATTCTCAGCGTTAACCTTTGTTGAGTAGGTCTTCATATTTGCTCTACAATTCACATGCTCATTCTGCTACAACTTCTCTAACATATGGTATTATCATTTTTTTCTCAGTATACTAAATTCAGAATACCAGGTTTCTCTTTTTAATTTGCATATATCTGTTATTTATTTATTTTTAGATTTCTTTGCCATTGAAGCTTTTATTCAGTTATTTTCCTCTAATTTTCTTGCCCTACTTTATCCCTGTTTGTTTTGTTCTTGGTTGATATATGCTATTCTTTATATACCTTTTTCTCTAGGTTTTTAAATTTGACCCACAAAATTTTAACATTTCAGAATTAATTCATTTTCCCTTTGGGTTACAATTCTATCTTCTGATTAAGAAATCTTTTGGGCCGGGCGTGGTGGCGCATGCCTTTAATCCCAGCACTTGGGAGGCAGAGGCAGGCAGATTTCTGAGTTNGAGGCCAGCCTGGTCTACAGAGTGAGTTCCAGGACAGCCAGGACTACACAGAGAAACCCTGTCCCTGTCTCAAAAAACCAAAAAAAAAAAAAAAAAAAAAAATTTTAAAAAAACAAAAAAAAAAAAAAAAAAAAAAAAAAAGAAGAAGAAGAAGAAGAAAGAAAGAAATCTTTTGGGCTGACAAGATAGCCCAGCCATTAAAGGCTAGGCTCATAACCAAAAACATTAAAACAAAAATTCTCTCTTGTGAGAATATTCTATTTTATTTTAAGCCAATCATCTTAAACCTTTACTTTTCAAATACAAGGATTTGATTTGGGGAGACAATAAATGAAAATTTTTAATGTAGAAGTTTTCATTCTTAGTGGCCCAAATGATGGCATTTTGAGGAATTAGTGGAGGAAAAAAAATTGATAACTTCTTGAAGAAGTAGAAATGGCCAAAGAAAACAGAAACCAAAGTACCAGAAAGAATCATGTCTTGTGTGTACGTGTGTGTAATCTGTATGTGAGTTTGCACATGCGTACTTGTGTGTGTATGTGTGTGGGTGTATATGTGTATATGTGCATGTGTATGTGTGTGTCTCTCTGTGTGTATTCTATGTGTGAATGTGCATGTGTGTGTGTGTGTGTGTGTGTGTGTGTGTGGTGTGACTTTCCCTTATGTCAAATTATAAGTACTTTAGGATTCCTCCCCACTCCTCCATGAGACATGCGATTGTGGCATGCAGTGTTTGTATAGAATTCAGTTCATACCCAGCCAAGATCTATACACCCTCGTTCACTCTCCAGTCTTTCTGTCTGTTAACAGCCATTCCAGAGATGGTTTATGTCCCAGATACTGCCACTATCGCTTCATATCCTAATGTCTTCCATTTTCTCTCCTCAGAGATGTGGTCTGGGCTTAGGTATGGAGCACAGGTTGCATAGAACAGAATCCCATGGAGACTGCTTCTCCAAGCTGATCATTGTCCGAATGAGCTGTCAATACCAGGAGCGAGTTGGGGAGACTGAGTGGCAGTGCTTGCTTACTAATGGGGGACAGCCACTGGGTGATTGCATGCAATCGCTACGCCTCAGAACTGTGGAAGAAAGGAGGCAAAAACTGATCGGCAAGCTCATGCCCATCTGGTGCTTCATCCATGAGAGCCTGGCCTTCATGGAACTGAATTCAGTTTTATAGGGAGTCAGAGAAAATGTCAATGTGAAAAGACAGACTCACTCAACAGATCCTAGCACTCTATATCATAGCAGCATCAAGACTTAGCACTTCGGCAGAGGAATGAATGAAAGAAGGTACAGCCGTAAAAATACCCCAAGTAGTGGCATAATGGAAGATACATAGCTCCATGCACACAGCTCACCTTGCAGAATGCACAACTCCAGGCACGAAACCGATGGAATTCAGGTGGTGATGCTGAGTGGCTGGGGGTTCATCAGTCATAACAAATGTGACATGATAGTGGGTGACGTTGATGAAGAGGGGGGCTGCCGTGTCAGGGAAGGCATATGTGGAGAGCATCTACAGCCTGCTCTCAGTGTCACTGGGAAGCCCAAGCCCCTCTAAACCTTAAAGTCACTTGAAGAAAATATAATTTGAGATTGCCAATTTAACTTGTAAGGTGCAATTCTGTTCTGTTCTTCAGCTAAAGATACTGGAGAGGAGAAACAAAGAGCCTATAGCTGTTGAAAATGTGTATTCTTAAATTTCTGGAGCTACTGTCGATCTCTCATTCCTCCACCACATCGTTCTAATCGGGAACTCATCCGAATAAATAGAATGGGCATCTTTAAATTCCATGCTCATGAAATTCACTTGGCACAAGAAAGAGAACTGCTTGTCAGCTTTAAGCTAAGCTGATGATTCGTTTTGACACCACCACACACCAAATTAGTGAACTGGCCAGCGTCAAATCTCTCTTCTAGCTCCTGCTCTTGCCAAGTATTTAATTGTGAATGGAAATGATAAGTTACTCCCCCTGCCTTCACTTAGAATAAATATTTGTAAGTTCTCTGATACTACACTGTGTGTTCAATGTACTTACTCTTAGATGGCTCGCTTGGTGGCTTATGGGAGCAATACTCTTGCTGGAAGGCAGCACGGAAGATGAGGTCAGTGGATACTTTGTTGAGATAGCTGTGAAATTCTGGAAATGTTCAAGGGAAACTAATTTAGCACAAGTGAGAAGAAAGGGCCTGAGAAAGAGCTCTGAAGTTAGACAGAGTTTGGCACTGCGGACGGCAAAATTAAGTAAGTCTCTCTTTTTCTAGATCTCAGTAGAATAAAAAAATCAGCTCCAGATAAGTCGTCTGAGAACTGAACTCCTACCTATCAGGAGACAGCATATTCCCTAACGCGAGACTGTGGGCCAGCTAATCCAACAGTGTCTGTCTACCAATAGAAGCTCCAATAATCCAGTACATGCTCAGTCCATGAGGCTGGATGGCTCAGCTGGCCTTCGGTATATCCTGGGATGCAGAAGAAGTAGGCTGTAACTCCAGTGAAGGGACAACCTTGCTAGAACCACTTTAAGCTCATCCCTGACTAGCTTACAAATAAATGAGATTCAGACTGTGGTTATTTTGTTTGGCTCTGACAATTACTGGGGGGTGGAGGGTGTCACCCCTAA
Source organism: Mus pahari (assembly GCF_900095145.1). Taxonomy (NCBI): domain Eukaryota; kingdom Metazoa; phylum Chordata; class Mammalia; order Rodentia; family Muridae; genus Mus; species Mus pahari. The sequence continues at coordinate 85,346,352 of NC_034598.1, read as the reverse complement.
TCTACCTTTCTAACTGCTGGCCTGGCTATGTCCCCAATGGTGTGCCTCAGATTCTTGGTGTTTCTTGCAGCATGTGCTTATGGTCCACCTCCCCTTATGGCAACTTCCTCCCTCTTCTAGTTCTTCCTCCTTCTTCACCAGGTCTCTCCTCTCCTTTCTCTTCCCCACCCCTAACCACTAACTCAAACTCCACCCACCTCTAATTCCTCCAGTAACTGGCTCTAGCCAGTTTTATTTAACCAATAGTTTTAAATCAAGGAACAAGGGCTGCGCAACAAAAGATTGTAAATGTGAGAATTCGCCTTGGGCCTAGACCTTCTCTTACAGTACAGAATTTATCATTACAATACATAGCAACCAACCAAACCTCAACAAGTGAGAGTAAGAACTAGCAGGCAAGGAGAACAGGCTTCCTTCTTCCACATCCTTGATTTACACTGCCAGCAGGAAGTGTGGCCCAGACTAGCGGTGGATCTTCCCCCCTCGAAAGATCTAGATTAAATGTGTATCTTCCCACTGGGGAAAAAGAAAAAACTGCATTAAAAGTGGGTCTTCCCACTTTTCAAATAACTTGATTAAGAGAATAATCCTCCTCAAATATACCCAGCAGCTTGAATTTTCATGAATTCCAGATGTAGTCAAGTTGACAGCCAAGAATAGCATGACATTTGTCATATAGAAAAATGATCAATAATCAAAAAAATCACTTTATACTTTAAAAATATTAACCAGGTATTTCACACTTAGTAGTTTCTCCTGAGAACATCATTCTATACATATACATATGCAATTCATATACAAATATTTACGGATAAAGGTTGTAACATTATTTTAATCTCATGGAAACAGAAAGGATGTGGGTTCCAGCAATAGAAGACCAGCTTAAAAGGTACTTCACGGTCAACACCATCAGATATATTATACAGTTGTTAAAATTACTTTTTCTAAAATTTTTAATGATACTGGGATTGTGGGAAAGTACTGACTTTTTATATTTTAGATATCATATAGATAATTTGCATTCATGATGAGTTATTTTTACTAAGTCTACTTTTACTTAGACAAAAAAAAAAAAAAAAATCACGTACCCCCTTCTGACTTTCCTTTTTTTTTCTACACCACACATCTAATCAACTAGCAGAGCTGTCTCCTGTCCACCTTCAATCCTGATGCTATCCACTCATTTTTTACCTCTTTAATCTTGAGGATCCAAATCTCCAAAATCAGTTGCCTGGACTTCTGCCACAGCTTTCTTTCTTGACTTCCTCTCATGGCCCTTGTCGCCCTGCTCTATCTGCCTGAAGAGCCAGCAGGAGGGCTCATGGAACTGTAGGGCATCAAGTGCCCATTTAGATAGCCACAAGCCCACGTCTGAGAGGGGCCCTCTCTGATGGGGAAATTGAGGCAGATGGTTAAAATATTTCTAAGGTAAAGGCTGTCACACAGAGGAAGTCGCTTTCCTGGACCGTGTTTAAGTTACATCCCCTCATCTCACGTTAACCAAACAAACCACACAGTAAAGCCCTCTTCTCCATGGTAATTTGAGTTAGAGATGTGGTGCTTTGGGCATTCCTGTGGTTAGGTCTGCTCAGATGGTACACAGGGAAAGTAGGAAACGAGATGAAAGATGAATAGCAGGTCAGGAGGAGAAAATGACCAACAGGAGACCTCAGAAAGCCAAGGGCAAGACTCTGAAACCAATGAAAATTTGAGCCACTTTCTTTCTATATGAAACAGGGCATTTATATCAGATCCCTTCCCCTTCTCCTAAGGCTCTGGGAACACTTTGGAAGGCTCTAGAGTGGAAATATTATAAGACCTAGAAGTTGTGAGCTACTTCAGGGAAACAGAATCTTCTAGACATGACAGGAACATTGCACTAGTGAACTCACAACAGCTGTGATCACCTAAACAAGACCGGTACAAGATCAAGCCAATCGGAGTGCCAGCATGGGGAGCAAAGGCTATAGTTGACTCTACTCCTAGCTTAGAGGCTATTGGCGATGAATGCCTCCCAAGGCAGAGAGGATGCGTTTCTTCAGGGATGTTGCCCCTAGTCAGGTGCCCAGGCCCCAGTGGATGGCCCAATGTCATGTACATATGGATAGCACTAATTGGACCCAACCTACTGGATTGTTTAAGAAGAAAAGTTAGGAAGAAGAGGATGACAAAGAGGAGGAAGAGGAGGGAGAGGAGGAGGAGATGAAGTTGGGAGGGAACATGGTAGGGGGAGGACCCAAAAGAAGCTGAAGGAGGAAGTGGATTGTGGATATGATCAAACTATATTGTATATATATATGAAATTTCTAAAGAATACATTTAAAATTTTGAAACATTAAGATGTGTTGTTAGACTAGATATTTAGCTATTTTATTAAATACTTTTTTTAGCAGTAGTTAAGGCGAAGGACTTGGAAATCTAGGTCACTTAAGGACAGTCCCTCAAGCATTTGTTTACATTAATTTAGTAATACACTGTGAAGGAAGGATCGAATGCTGCCAGCGTCACTCTTTTATTTCCCAATGCTAGAAACTGAACCGGAGACTCAAGGGTTTTCTCAGGGAAGCACGGCCGGGGATCATCACATTGTTGTCTCATTGCGGTCACGTGACGATCACACGAGCAGGGGCTTTGGCACACTCCTCATCCATTGCGTTGTAGCATACCCTTCCACGAAACAGATGTCAGCGATCATATAAGAGGTAAATGGATCCGGGAGGGAGTGGGAGAGTTTGCAGTGGAAGGGAGTATGGCTAATGCTTCCTGCGGGGAATTGCTGTCCCCAGTCCCAAGTACTTGACTCGCCCGCCTCTCCCCTCCTCCCCTCCCCCCCCCCCCCCCCCCGCAGAGTTCAGACCCAGAGTTCCCTAGCTTCTGCACCTGCTGCTCTTGCTCTGTGGCTCCTCGCAGATCAGATGTGGAGAGGCTCTCTAACGAAGCTGGTAAGGGAACAGATGTTCTTAACGTTTAAAAATTATGTTCAGCAAACCTCTCTTATGTCACCTATCCCAGATGCTGTTGGCTAACGAAAGTGTGTGCTGCGCACCAGGGGCTAGAAACTCCGAGGAAACATCTTCGTTATTCCATAACACCAGCAACCAGAAATGACAGGAAGAGGTGAAGCGAAGTAATTACCTTGTGAATTCAGGCCCCGCCACAAGCGGTCAGCCTCAACAGCTGCCTTATTGACTGATAATTAACCTGGCATAGACCTATGTATTTTTCTCAAACATCTCTGAGAACATTCTCTTTCATTTAGTCATCCCAACACTTATTTATGAAGAACCTACTATGTGTTGGGCACCTTTGCTAAGTGCCTCGGCCACTATTCCAAGCAAAGCCACTGTCCCCATGAAGTCCTATTGCCTCATAATCAGGGCAGAAGAATAATCAATAATTCCACAGCAAAGGAAATGAAGGCGCAGAGAGTTTGAGGGCTCTATGGACCACAGTCTCAAGAGTGGCCCAGGCAGAGGGCTGAGGGAATTAGCTTCTGATTTTTGTACTTTAAAGACTATGCCTTATAAATGGAGTGTTTTGATGAATTTCTTTATAGTATTTTAATGTCTTCTCTCACCATAAACTACTTGTTAATGTGTTACATACACCGAGAAGGTTCTGGAAGCCTCTGTTTCCTTGTGGCGTTGTGTTTAGAGGATACCACCCATGCAGAGAGATGGACCCCTGTCAGGAATGGGGAAGGTCTACTTGATTCCTTTTCTGTCCCTCCACTCCCTTAGCAAATTTTATCCAGATTCCACCACTGCCTTCTACCAGCATTGCTACCACCTGATTTAACTGCCAGCGCTCTTGTCTACATTATTGGAGACTCTGCCTTGCCCTAACCTTCCTTCCCACCACTCACTCACTCACGGGATCTTTTCAGTAGTGATCTGGATCCTATTATTTATCTTCCCAACCCCTCAGAGGTGCCCTCTGTATGATGCTCTGTAAGACTAACCATGACTCACATTCAGCCCAGCTCACCGCCCGCCAGCTCCACTTTGTGCTTCTGTTTCAGTAAGAGCCGCTCTGCTCAGTGTCTCTCGCATCCGAAGAAGATTTCTACCTCAGAGCCTTCGCCTCTCTCCTTTCTACATCAAAATTTTCATCCGGGACGCCTGCGTGGCCTCCAAGCTTTTGTGCCAGGGTTGCCATCCGCGACCACCGATCTTGAGCTTGCCTCTGTGTGTTTCTGAGCTCCCTGCACTTGCCCTACATTTTCCCACCACAGTTACCACGCTTTAAAAAACAATGCACATTATGTTTATTGTCTTCATGTCTCCACAAATGCAAGAATTTCTTTTCCTTTAAATATTTGTGCATTCCCAGAAACTAGAGCGTTATTCCTGCTATTCCCAGACTGAACATGCTATCATCATCAATCATTGGTGGGTGTCAAGGGTCAGAAATGACGAGGCCTTGGAGACAAGTTTCCCACTTGGATGCACCATCATTTAGAGAAAGGCCAAAGACTTTCATAGTCAGAGATGACTAGGCATCCCAGGTTGTCTGCCATGTGCTTGAGACCTTGGGGAAATTATTCAACCTCCACGTGACTTCATCTCTTGTCAAGGGAAAGATCATACCTGTCTCAGCATGTTGCAGCCGTGACAGGGATGACACAAGGGTCAAAGGTCAGCTCCGAACTGAGAACAGTTAGTCTTCAATCTCTCAAACCAGAAATTTCCATTTACCTCAGCCAGACTTCATTTAATACAAGTTTTGAGCCTGCCCTTTTGCTCCCTGGTCTCTGGTCAGACACCTGTACCATGAAGAGGGGGCTGATGGAACCTTGGGCCTCCCAAGACATTGCTTCCCGATAGGCTAATCTATAGCTGCCCGCTACTGGGCCTTTCGAAAGGTCAACAGATAATAACAGGAGATAAATAAAACCTTTGCCACTCTCTGCTGCCTCAGTTTAATAAGGGAGCTGCCAAAATGAATTGCATCAGGAACCTTTGAACACCCCAGCAAATGGTATGTGCTGATAAGCATTTATTTCCAATGAATCTCCTTTTCCTGGAATTTCCCAGTAACTACCCAAATGCTCCAAGACCCTCTTAGATGGAAATTTGGATCAGTTGACCCCAAACTTCTCATCACCAGGTATTTCCTTTGTTTCCCCACAGTTCCTAGGTTTTCAACCCTTTTTTTTTCTACCAAATATATAATAGAATCTGTGTTTTTTGAAATGGGTCTAACTGGCAAACCTGGTCAAAGACCTATCTATACTCATTAGAACTTTGGATCAGCATGGATTAGACTCACAGTACAAGGCACACTTCCAGCCACACACAAAGAAATCTGGTGGTTTTATTTAGACTGAGCCAGCCGCTTGGTGTAGAAACATGTTCACTTGCTCGTGCCACAGATATAGCAGTAAAAGGGATACACAAGTGATCCCTCCCACCCTGGGCTCTGCATTCGAATGGAGAAGATGGAATGCACACTGGAAGGCCCTGAATAGAACCCAGCCAGATGCCTGAGCAGCAGATAGAAGCCCAGTGAGGCTGATGCACAAGAGACACCCAAAGAAACAAAGTGAGAACAAACTGAAGATGCTCTGAGGGTGTGTTGAGGACTGGCTTGAAAAATGAAGAATGACCCAATCGTTGTGTGTGTGCATGAGAGATAGGAGAGAGAGAGAGGGAGGGGGAAGAGGGAGGGGAGGAGAGGGGGAGGGAGAGGGGGAGGGGAAGGGGAGGAAGAGGGAGGGGAGGGGAAGGGAGGGAGGGAGAGGGGGGTATGGATGCACAGTGTATGTACACTCTGCACAATCATGTATATATGTACCCATGTGTGTACATGCCACACAGAGACCAGAACAAGACATTGGGATCTTCCTGTACTGCTCTGCCTTATCGCCTCGAGGCAGATAGAGTCTTTTACTGAACCAAGAGCTCTCTGTTTGGGATAGGATAACTGTCCTACAAGCTCTCAGGATCCAGTTCTCAGCATATAATTCTCAGTGTCTACCTGCATCAGCCCATGTCCAACCAATGCTGAGATGACAGGCATGCACAGCCACACACAGCATTTTATGTGAGCTCTGGAGATTCAAACTCATTATACTTGCAAAGCAAGAACCCTTACCCACTGAGCCATCTCCCAAGCCCCTATAATCTTCAAGTTTAATAACATCCTTCTAGGAACTGTGGGGAGCCAATGAGACGTTTCCACCATATCTATAAAACACTGAAAAAAGCCCATAACATAGTAATCAAAAGCTTCCTTAAAGAGGCAAGATTTAAGCACTGTTTCTAATGTCCAAAAAGTAGAAACAAACCCAAATTCCTATCAACTGATGCATAAAAATAATGCACAGTGTATCCATATAGTGAAATACTGCCTCTTGGGAAATGGTTGTAGTATATAGATGAACTTCAAAACCATGCTAAGTGAAAGAAGCCATACAGAAAAGGCCATACCTTATAACAGGCTAATTATATGAAGTGGTAGCAATGGGCAAACCCATAGACACAGGAAGTAGGTAGGGAAGGGAAGGGGATGAATGACTATTAAGGAGTACAGTGTTTCTGTGGCGATTGAAAGTCACAAGGACACCACAAAAAGACCTAACTTGGAACCAATAGGGCTCAACAGAGCCTGGGCCACCAGCCAGGGAGCAGGCAGGGACTGGACTTAGACCTCCTACACATTTGCAGCAGATGTGCAGCTTGCTCTTCGTGTGGTTCACCTAACAAGTGGACTGGGGGCTGTCTCTGTCCTACTCCCTACCAGTGGATCCCCTTCCCCTACCTGGACTGCCTGGGTGGGCCTCAGTGGCAGAGGAGGTGCTTAGTCCTGCTAGGACTAGATGCCCCAGGGTAGGGTGGTACCCAAGGGGAGGGGCAATGGGGGAGAGTTATGCAAGGGGGTGGGGCTGGGAGGAGAGGAGGGAGTGGGGGCTGTGATGGGAATGTAAAGAGAATAAAAAAATTTAAGAAGTCACACAGTCAATGTGTGTAATTTATAGCTCATTTGTTGCTGTTATTTTATATCTCTTGTTTATCTGTTGTAGTTTAGGTACATTTTTTTTATTGTGGTACAGATACATGCAGGTATAATTGTTTACCTGCATGTATCTGCACCACATGTGTGCCTGGTGCCTGAAGAGGTTAGAAGAGGGTATGAGGTCTGCTGGAACTGGAGTTATGGTTGTAATCCACCATGTGGGTACTGGGAATCAAACCTGGGGTCTTTGGAATAACAGTACTCTAAAGCTCTGGGTCACCTCTTCAGTCTCTTCAGACCAGGTCATCTCTTGGTCTTCGGTTTCTTTGTTTTGGTTTTTCGATTTTGTTTTTGGAGACGAGGTCTTGCTCTCTGGCCCTGACTGGTACTTGTTGTGTCAACTCGCCTGGCCTCAAATTCATGACAATCCTCCTGACTCAAGTCTCTAAGCGCTGGGATGAAAGGCATGTGGGCACATGGTCTCAGTTCTTTTCTATTTTAAAAATATTTATATCAATTCTTTAAGAATTCCATACAATGTGTTTTGATCATATTCATCCATACTCTTCAAACTCCTCCCACATCTGCCACCTTCCATACCCTCCCCCAACTTCATACGCTCTCTTAAAATAGCCCCACGAGTCCAATTCGAGCTGTCTGAATTCTTCTGTAGAACACAGAAGACATAACATTGTGAGACAGTCTGAGAGTTGGCTGCAAGAGGCACTGCAGCCCCTGTTATCTCCTCCATACAACACTGACCTAAGTCCACCCTGGTTTAAGATGCTGGGTCTACCAGAATGGAGCACGCAAAGTCACATGGCATGGAACAGGGAAACCACAGTCCTCAGGTGGCATCAACTACCAGTGAGGCCAAGACATAGCCAAGCATCACATGACTGCAGTCACAGGACTGACCCCAGGAGAGGCCAACAGAAGAACCATCTCCCTGAGAACAGTCCAGACTTCTGACTCAGAGAATTGTGAGCAAATAAATAGGTTTGTGCCCTGAAAACATAGAAACTTAGTAACAGTGCACCATTTACTGATACATAATATACATGTTTCAAGGTACATGTCTCAAGTACATTGATGAATCCATCCATGAGAAGCATAGTCTTCAATATTTCTAAAATATGTAAATATATGACTTAGAGTTTTACTGCTGTGAACAGAAACCATGACCAGCAACTCTTATAAGGATAACATTGAATTGAGGCTGGCTTACAGGTTTAGAGGTTCAGTCCATTATCATCAAGGCAGGAATATGGCAGCATCCAGGCAGACATGGGGCTGCAGGGGCTGAGAGTGCCACAACTTATTCCAAAAACTGCTAGGAGAATACTGACTTCCAGGCAGCTAGGATGAGGGTCTTAAAGACCACCCCCACAGTGATACACGGACTCCAACAAAGCTACACCTCCTAAAAGTGCCACTTCCTGGGCCACACATATACAAACCATCACAATATATATGTATATATACACACACACATATGTGTATATATACATATATGTATATGTATTAGCTGAGAATTGGCTGCAAGACATATATATGTGTATGTGTGTATACATATACACATATACTTACATATACATATGCACATATACAATATACATGTATATGTATATTTGTGTACATATGTATATGCATGTACACATATACATACACATGTATACATGTATACATATACACATGTACACATAACACATACATACATAAACATATATGTATGTATATATGCATATATATGTATGTGTGTATATATATATATATATACACACATATATGATATACACATATATGAAATGGCTTTCATCAAAGAAAAAGAGCTTATCACATGTATTTGCTGGACCACTGGATCTTAGAATCTCCTCCTCAAAGTGATCTCTTTTCAAGCATAATCAAGCCACATGAACCTACAGGCAGTAGAGAACATAATTTTTTGAAAAACAGAGTCGTTTGACTCTTAACCACCATTTCAACAAATGATTTTGAAATCCTAATAACAATCAGGATCATATTTTAGACAAATGATTGTGAAACTTAATCCCAAGGAAGATTTTAAAGATAAAGTATATGTGAACTCCACAGTACTCAGATCCCATGAGACCAAAATAACCAAGGAAACATTATATCATTCTTAAAATGCAAATTTCAGTGATGATCTGTGACCCTAAAATCTTGGAAACAACTTTGAACAAGTGGCACTCTTAAACACAAAAAGCTGTTTTGTGAGAAAGTTATATAATTAGTTAAAAGGCTTATTCATGCTGTGCATAATCATTTAATCTGGAAAGAAATGAGATTCGCTTTGATTATATAAATAGCCCTATTTTTGAACAATTCTTTAAGTAGTAGTATTTAGCCAGTCTTTGTGGCTATTTATTCCCAGTACCTCAGAGTATTTTCCATTAATTTCTCAAAGACATTAGCATTGTCTCCCTAGAGCAATGTTTCTCAACCTTCCTAATGCTTTGACTCTTTAATACAGTTCCTCATGCTGTGGTGACCCCCAACCATAAAATTATTTCATTGCTACTTCATAACTGCAATTTTGCTACTGTTATGAACCCATAATCTTAATACCTGATATACAGGGCATCTGATATATGACATATATATATGATATCCCAAAGTGTCCACAGCCCACAGGTTGAGAACCCCTGCCCTAGCGTGCTGCTCATCTTGCTTGGGTACATATTGTAACCAGGTGATGTGTGGTTTGAGAAGTAACTATGCCAGGACTTTCCTATTGAGTTTAGCCTTTTGATTTCAGTGGCTTATAGTTTCCGTGTGGAGTGGTAGAGTTGGATCTAAGAGGGATATATTGATGATATCCTTACCTGCCTAACTACCCAGGACGAAAGGCACCTTCTGTGACCTAGGAGAGAAAGGAGGAAAAGTGGAGGTACAGAGGAGGATAGAGAGACAAGAGAAGTTCAAATAGAGGAAGGAAGCAGTGAACTGTGCTAGGGACTGAACAAGGAGAGAAGAAAATAGCTAAGAAGGGAAACGGTGCTCAAGCTCTGTCACCAGGCTTCCAGAAAAGGCACCATAGCTAGAACTTTTCTCTGCAGCCCCTACTCTTGTATCAAGTCAACACTAAGGTTATGGCGGCTGGTGATGAATGCAAAGATGAATGAACAGATCCATTGACCTTCCACCCACACTGTCTGAATGTGTTCTATGAGTCTCACCCATGGGCCACAAATGGGGGAAGTCTGAAGGCCTCAACTCAACTCATAGGAGGTTCTCTCATACAGTCTGCATCCAGAACACCAAACGCCTATCCAACTTCAGGCTGTGATTACAGTCATTTTTCTTTTTTGATGATGTTCTCAGCAAGAGAGAGGTGTGGCAACTAGTGTGTGAGCTTCACCAAAAATCTCCACTCTTGTGATGATTTAGAAAAGGAAACTTAATTTGCTCTGGCTGAGGCTTGATGCCATCCATCTCAGCTGGAGAAAGCTGTGGGATGCTCCTGGAGGTATTCTACCCTATAAATCGCCAACAAGGTCAGCTTTCTCCCACGTTCATGGTATGCCTCAGTGGCTTCTTGCAAACTTTGTTCCAGAGTCTAGGCATTATATTACAAAAGGGGGGGGTGAAAATTATATTGGGTACTTGTGTATTTAAAGTGCTTTCAGCCGGGCGTGGTAGTGCACGCCTTTAATCCCAGCACTCGGGAGGCAGAGGCAGGCAGATTTCTGAGTTCAAGGCCAGCCTGGTCTACAAAGTGAGTTCCAGGACAGCCAGGGCTATACAGAGAAACCCTGTCTCGAAAAAAACAAAAAACAAAACAAAACAAAATCAAAATAAATAAATAAATAAATAGACAAATAAATAAATAAATAAAGTGCTTTCAAGTCCTGGAATTTCAGTCATCTGTCTAATCTAAAGAAATTTAAAGAAATATGTTACAAAGTCACTGTGGTAGTTTGAATACACTTGACCCAGAGAATGGCACTATTAGGAGGTGTGGCCTTGTTGGAGGAAGTGTGTCACTGTAGGAGTGGGTTTTGAAGCCCTCCTCCCAGCTGCCTAGAAGGTAGTCTTCTCCTTCTGACTGCCTTGGGATCAAGATACAGAAGTCTCAGCTCCTTCTCCAGCACCATGTCTGCTGCATGCTACCGTGCTTCCTTCTATGATGATAAAGGATTAAACCTCTGAAACTGTAAGCCAGCCCCAATTCAATGTTTGTCTTTGTAAGAGCTGCCTTGGTCATGGAGTCTCTTCATAGCAACGGGAACTCTAAGACAGCCTCATTGAAATCAGTCACTCTGATCACTGCTGCTGCTTAGGCTTTGTGCTGGGAGCACAGGGCAGAAAGCATCCGTTGACCTCATAGCTTGGTACAAAGGAGATAGTGCTCCCTCAATCCACTTTGAAGGTACACCTGGAGGGACCTAAGACCTCCCATTGGGCCTCACCTACTAAGTTCCACCTACCTCTGATAGTTCTATGATAAGGAACAAGCCTTTGAAAAACTAAAAATAAATGCATCACAAACCAACCAACCCAATACAAAAAAAAGAGCCATAAATCTGAAGAGGGTTCTGAGAAGAAGAAGCACAAATGGCTAATAAACATTTGACCAGGGTCAGAATGGCTGTCCTTAAGAAATCGACAACAGCAAATATTATGAGGATGTGGGCAGAAGGAACCCTTAGTCACTGCTGGTTGGAACAATGCTATGTGTCTCTGGGAGTCTTGGTACTCACTCTGAACCCAACACCAGCCTTGAATACATAGCAATCCTCCTGACTCAGTTTCCTGAATGTTAGGAGAATAAGCATCTACCATCACATCTAGCTTGTTAATTTTCAATTAACAAGATTAAACTGGAAATGTAGCTCAGTGGTTTAAGAATGCGTACTGCTCTTGCAGAGGACCCTGGTCTGTTCTCAGTATCCTCATTCATGGCTCAGAACTTCCTGTAACTTCAGTTCCAAGGATTCTAACACCCTTTTCTGGCCTCTGAGAGCATCAGGCACACACATGGAGCACGTTCATACATACAGACACTCATATACATATACATATACATATACATATACATATACATATACATATACATATACATATACATATACATATACATATACATATACATGTATACACATAGAAACAAATAAACCTTCAAACAATTAGAAAATTAGTCTTGTTATTATGTGCTGAGGATTAAAAAACATAAGACCTCATAACTGATAAACAAATGTTTCATCACTGCACTAGACAGCAGCCCTAGTTCTTAACCCAATCTAATTAAATAGGAGGTTCCATCCCATGAAAAAACTAATTAAATATCAAATTTAAGATTAAGTTCATATTTTAGTCTAATTTTAATTTATTCTTCGGCTTAGTTCTTCATGTTTCCTTTGTTCTTCTCGGCTTCTCTTATGTGACAGTAACTGCACACTGCACACAATGATGTTCTTAGAGTCAGGACCAGTGACTTTTTTATTTCAGTGTGAAGTGGAAAACCCTGCGGGGGGGGGGGGGGAAGGGAGGGGAGGTGGGTTGGTCCAAAACCCCAAGGACAGGCAGAGGTGAAAACCAGATGCGCCAGTGAGCTTCCTCTTCTCAGCACCTGCTCAGCTGGAGTGAGACATGAGAACTGTTTCCCTGGATACCTGGGAGTTATGTTGGGAGTGGGTCAGACCTTCGAGGGAGGGAGGGAGAGGAGTGGAGAGGGGCGAAGGGAGGGATGGAGGAAAGAAGAGGGGGTAGGGAAGGCTGAAAAGAAAGAAAGAGAGAGAGAGATCAGGGCACAGAGTTTTTCTCTCAGGCATCCAGGGTTAGAAATAACTTGTCACATGCCCTACAGCATTTATGGGTGCCTAGTGGGCTCATTCTTCAAAATCTACTATGGTATTCAGGGAAGATTCTGCTGATGATGGGACATTCTGGTTGATTTATGAAACACAACAGATCAGATGTATAGGTGCTTTCTAAAACTATAATTAAAAATTTAAAACCATGTAGAGGAAAAAGTTATATTGAGGATGTTTTTTTGTTTGTTTTTTTTTTTTGGGGGGGGGGAGATGTGTGACTCTAAGCCAGCTTCTGGAGAACTGACTCAAACAAGAAGGGAGCTGTCTTGTGTTACAGCCACCAGGAAAGCTGCAGAACTGAAGGCACTAGGTATCAGCACCTCCAGAGGACGGAACCGAGGAATGAAGTGGGCTTGGAGGAGAAGGGCTAAAGCATTAGGTTGGCTGATACTTAGGGAAACTCCATTTAGCACACACACCCCTCCCTAAAATGCATGAATGGAACAGCAGTAGCCTAGAGTCTTTCCTCAACTAGCTCAACCAGGAAACTGCTTAATCCCATTCCTAACTGTTGGAACTAAGATAGAAGGCTCTTCTTTCCAGGCTATCCTTTATAAGCTGGAATGTTCTATGCAGGCTACTTGGAGGGAGGTCGAGTTTATCAACAGCCTTATACAAGTGTGGATACTGTCTCCTACATTCCAACTGTCAGGCAAGTTATGCCCCTTGTACACCAGCGGTATGGTGATTATCTGGGCAACCAATCATTTTCTGGTTGGAACTGAAGTCCACGTCACAGTAAGAAATTCATGTCTTGTGCTGTAAAACTGGTCAGTAAATATACCATGGAAGCTACCGCTACTATTTTGCTAAATGGAACGATGGGCCTATCAAGTTGCTTTCTAAAGCATGTTTATGCCTATATATTAAGGTAGCTTTCAGCTTTAGTCAGAGAAGGTAACTTCGGAGATGCGTTACTGATCAAAATAACAGTTGAACGGTCAACCCTCGATGTGATATCTATATCACCTTCTCCAAGACTCAAGGAGCACTGGGCCAAAGGAGGTAGAAAAAAAAATTATCAGAGCCAGAGGAAAAGGCAGAATGATGTGAGATGCTATCTGCCAGGCATGCCACAGTTTTGCACTCTCAAATTACAGTGACTGTGGTTACCTGCACAAAAGTCTGAGACAAAGTCAACATCCTGTCACAGAGTAGGGAGGAACTCAAGCCCCGCCCTCACCTCCCTGAGGGAGAAGGGGACCACTGATAAGGTGCCCATGTGCTTACGAGCACGCCAAATGGAAGTCATTGGATCACAAAAGAAAACAACAACAAAAAATAATGTAGAAGGGGAACAAGATGGAAAGAGAGAGGATCAGAAAGGGGGCCACAATCAAAGTAATGGGGTGAATACAGTCAAAAGACATTGTGTGTATGTGTTAATGAAACGGTCGCAATGAAACCAGATGTTATGAATAATTATCACATGCTAACAATATTTAAAATGAAGCCACATCTCAAGACAGGTCGGTGACATTTTCCAAAGCTGTGTCAGACACAGATCTACAGATGTAAAGAGAAACTTGGCAGAGAAAAGAACGAACTCCAGATATTTTCTTACATTGAAGACAGTTCTGAGAGATCACAGCTTGATGTGATTCCAGGATGATATGATTAACCAAGGAAAGATAAAAGAGAGGAAGAACATGTTGGTTGAGCTTGAGAGGCTGTGGGATAAAATAGAAATACTGGGCTCCACATAAACTTTAACATCCAGGAAAATGTAACAAATAGTCTTTTGTATTTAAAACATAATTAATTATTCTCCTCCTCACTTTTGGGGATAGCCAAGACTGTAATTGTTTGAAAAAGTACAATCATGACTTTATTTCAATAATCCAGCATCCTCAGGACTCCTCCCACTAGAATCCACACTCCAGTCTGAAAGGTAGCTCTGCAAATGGACAGCAAGAGCAAGATCGACAAGATCTGGCCCCTGTCACTTGTCAATGCTGCGCGAGTGTAATTAGTGGCCCAACGCAACCCACATGGAAATAACATCACCACAAGGCAAATGCTTTATAGCGTTTAATGCCACGATCCAGCCCACTATTAAAAAAAATATATATCATACACGCAGGTTAAAAGCAAAATGTGGTGTTTCTGCATGATGTCAACACTAACAACAGATTGTGTCATAATCTACATTGCCTTCATGAACATCATGAGGCTTTTTTTCATACTTATAGTTATGTTTTATTAACACACAAAGAAATAAACACATTTTCCCCTATTTTTTTTTTTTACTAAGAAAACAGTATAATTTTCCTAATAAACTCTGTGGCCAATGCATGAAATGACACAACACTCTTTCTTCACAAATGACATGGTCACACAAGAGTTAAAGATAATGCCGATGCAACAGCTATTTCTTAAGTGCTTCTTTATGCCCATAACTGCTCTAGGGGACTTACATGGACTCACACAATAAGGAGATATAACAACATCTGATAACCGACAAACTACCTACAAATGATATAAAGAATATTATTTAATGGGAAGTTTTAAAATCTATGATTAGTCTTTTTATAAAGTGCATTATAACTCCTTAAGTATAACAAGGGTCCAGAAGTAAAATGGAAAAAAAAAATCCTAGAAAATAAATATTATGCAAGTAAATTTATATTTTATCATCATATTAAATTTTCCTCCTGAAAATAGAAATAAAAATTTCAAAACTAAGGAGCAGGAAAATAATTTTATGTTCTAATACTTTTACATGGTTAACATTACATTTTAAATGTATTTAGAGAGTATCCATGTTATTGCCCTACACAATCACAGATGAATTCTTCAATACCAATTATAGGCCTGGTTCTCTCAAATATTTTGACTGCAGTATTTCTCTATAAAACTACTGCTGTGCTTTCGTTTTCTATGAACATTCCAGATGGAGTCATCGTGAGTCTTTTGGGCATAGTTTTATATCATCTGACCACACTTTCCAAGAAATCTAGCGACACCCATTTGTTTGAACAAGATTCTTTTCAAGACACTATGACGTAAATAGTCTCTCCTGAACCTGCTTCTTAGGGATCAACTGCCTTAGGGGCTTATAGTTAACTTGAGACATTATTTAACCAAATTCCTGATACTCTAGAGGGTTTAAATTTAATGCCCAATCTTCCAGGTACTTCTTTTCAACCATTCCTGGAAACTGAGCTATCTTGCTTAGCTTTAAGTATTTTACTAGTCTATGACATTTTTAAAAAATAAAAAAAGCCATTGATTTACCAAATTGTTTGGTCCAACAGCTGATATAATATCTTAAGGGTTTTTGATTTTAGAATTTTGTATGTTTGAATTCCCTCTGCCACATTAGTTTAAATGTTTACATACATACATACACACACACACACACACACACACACACACACCCTTAACCAAACATGGAATTACCCACAAAACAGCTGACTTCAGTTTTAGTTTTTGTCATTGAGAATGTCTCTACACTGAGCTGGACCCTCCCTCCCTCCCTCCCTCCCTTCCTTCCTTCTTTCCTTCCTTCCTTCTTTCCTTCCTTCCTTCCTTCCTTTCTTCCTATAACTCCCGTTCATCTGCCAGTCTCAGCCTTGGTCCTGAGAGGACGACCTTGGGTAGGCCAACCTATTGTTATAGTGTTCTTGTTGTAAAACGGGTATAACTGTATTAGGGTACAGGGGTTAAATAATGTTCACAAAGCACCTGGCACAACCAAGGGCCCCCATGAGTGGTTCCCTTCATTCGGTTTAGGAAACTCCTCTACATGAGTATCCTAAGACATGTCATGGCAACCACCATGTACTCTTCTCCAGACCAAAGAGGGATTTCTTCCAGTGTTTATTTGAGCAACAAGCTACTCCTTATTCTTCTCACCATTAATTCCTGAATAACCAGTTCTTTTGAGAGAAGGCTCAACGGCCAATGCCCAATCCAACCCCCCCCCCCAAATATGATCAACTATTTCATCAACTGAGACCAAGATCCATATTCCCATCTTTGTAAGAAGGCATGTCTCTTTTCTCTGGTGTTAATTTAGTCTCGCCCTTTCCCACGATTTGGCCCCCTGGCAAGACGAGGTATGGGAAAGGCGATGGGTGCGATACTTCCGGTTGTAAGCTGAGGGGAAGATAGACATTTAGGATGTTTCTGAGACGTCCCCTTCTTCCATCTGGTAGGATAATGGCTCCTCCCCTTCGTAGGCAGCTTCTCTCTGTTGTCTCCACTCGGTCTTCAGGACCTCACAATTCTGGGCGGTGGCTCCATAAGACATCTTCTTTCTGGGACTTACGAAAGCCTCGTGGTTGAGTTCTGTCTCCTCAGCTAACTCATCTTGGTCAATGATTCCACATTTGTCCTCAGAGAGATTCTCTGGATCAGCCCAGTCCTGTTTTTCCCCAGAAGCAAAGACCCCGTAGAAGATGACTCCACTGTAGTGTACCAGCGCTGCTATAAGGAACACATTCTGCCATTCCTCCCGGGTCTAACAGGGAAATATAGTGGCAGTTAACATGTTAAGGAAAAACAGAGGTTACCAGTGAGCCCTAAGCATTTGCCTCTTAAAGACCACATTATGCTTCTACATAGACCGTAGACTTGTACTAGAATCAACATCCAGAGCCTGTACTTCATTTGAGTGCTTTGAAAATGAAAATGACATTGAGTATCATTTTAATATAAATATAACCATATATTAAAATATTTAAATAAATATGTAAAAAGTACAGGTCACATGGAATTGAGGGGATGGCTCAGAGGTTAAGTCCTTATGTCCTTGCAGAGGATCCATGTTCAATTCCCAGCATCCATATGATAGCTTAAAACCATCTGTAACTCCAGCTCCAGGGAATCTGATGCCCTCTTCTGTCTTCCATAATACACAAGTAGTATTTATATTCACAGCAGACAAAACACTCATTCACATAAAATAAATCTTTTTAAAGTTAGAAATAAGTTTAAAAAACACAAAGGTTTAAAAATGACTAAGTACCACATCTTTGAAGGTTTGGGGTTTTTTGAAGTACGTTGGTGGGTATTTTGTCTGCATGTAGGTCTGTGAAACACATGTGTGCTGGTGCCAGGGAACACCGAAGAGGGCATTGGTGGGTAAGTGCCCCAGAGGTTCTTGTAGAGGACACAAGTTCAAATCCCAGCATCCACAGCGTGGCTCACAACCATCGGTAAAACGGGTTCCAGAGTATGATACTGGAGTTCATGTGGGTGCAGGCAACTGAACCCCAGTCCTCTTAAGGAACAGCAAGTGCTCTGAGCTTCTGACCCATCTCTCTAATCCCCTTAAAGATCCTTAAGAAAGTTCATTAATGTCTTGTTTATTTTCTCATAAAGAGGAGGGAAGTTGCACCACAATTGTATGTGTAATGAGTGGAAGTGGGCTACCCAATGTTAGCACTTAGAATCATCAAGCAGACTTAAATAAATCTTTCATCTTGGTTGCCTGACTTTCTTCTTCGTAACTCTAAACAATCTCTATGGGGCCTTTATGTTTCTCCCACAAACATTTACTTCTCAGCTAAGAAAACGTGAAACTAGATAGCAATTAGTCTCACTGCCATCAGTAACCAGTGAAGCAGGAGAGAATGAAGAGGAGGAAGAGCAGGCAGTTGTTGAAGACCTAGTCAAGGGCAGGGACACACCCACTGATACAGTGGGGTGAGTCACCCAGTTCTCAAGTTCATGTGGGGCTTCCTCTCTGATACTGCAGCCCACAGCCACAGAGGAGATCCTTACCTTGTGCTTAGTCATTGCACCAACAATGAGGGGACACACCATTCCAGAGAGGGTCCCCACGCCATTTGAGATCCCCATGAGGATGCTGGCATAGCGTGGAGCAATGTCCAGGTGGTTGACATTGAAACCTAAGGTAAAGTGCGAAACCTCAAAGTCAGAGTTGGCACAAAATCCCTAAATCTTATAGAATAGAACTTGGCCTTCCAATGTGGCATCTTCCAGCACACCACTAAAGGTCCTAAAAGAGACTGACTTGGTGGCCACCTGATGTATTACAAAGGACGTTTTCTAGCAACTTGCATAAATACAAGCAGGAGTCTCATTAACTTATAAAAGATCTTCACCTTTCAAATCTGTATGTTTGGGCTCAAAGCTTATTTCCTGTGTGTAATCAAGTAGAGAATTAATCTTACTATTTATCTGTAAAGGGTGCTGTGACATGAGACATAGGATATATATATATATATATATATATATATATATATATATATATATGAACTATTCTAACCAAACAATACCATGGCAAGCAGCTACACTATTCTAACTACACAACTCCATTGTGGATAGGCTTGGGGCTAATTATATTTGATGTTAATTCCGTTCTCCTGTGAGTGGCTGCGAACAATGAATGAGTCACTACTCAGGTAATTTCCTATAAACCTGCTTCCCACCTTAATTTGTAAAATAAAGGAGAACTGATGATTGGGTAGATAAAGGAAAGGTGGAGTAGAAGGTGGAGAGAAGGGAGAAGGAGAAAATGGGAGAGGGAGAGGACACGGAGGAGGAGGAGGAGGAGGAGGAGGAGGAGGAGGAGGAGGAGGAGGAGGAGGAGGAGGAGGAGGAGGAGGAGGAGGAAGAAAAACTCGGAGCAGAAGCACGTGGCCTGGAGAAACCGCAAGTTCTAAGGGGTCTCATAGAAGGTAGAGTAGCAGTAGATCTGCCCAATCTAGGTGCATAGCATGTATTCATAGTAATTGAGTCGTGTTTTCATTGCCAGGGAATATTTGGGTTGGAAATTTACCACAACACACCATGGTAAAAAAAACTATGCCATTCTAACCACACTACACCATGTGAACAGCTATACTACTCTAACCACACCACGGCTGCTGGGCTGTAGCTGTTGCTGCTGTTACTGAGAAGCATCGCCCTGTCTCCCTGGCATTCAGGTCTTCTATCAGAGAAGATGCTGCTGGAAGCAGCAAAATGATAACTTGCCACTGCTAATCCACCACCAGAAGGGAAGAGGAAATCAAGTGTAGGAGGCAGAGGATGGGCAGGCATTGCAAGAAAGCTCAAGTCCCCAGAAACCAACCCTGGCCATATAACTCAAGACTGCATTTTGGAATTAGACCTCAGCTCAGATAGCTTAACTGAGATGCTAATCCGGACTAAAGATTTTAACATCTTTGGCTCTCGGTTTCTTCATCTACAGATTGGAGTGGTCATTCTTATAAAACTGATGCAGAAATTAAACTAAATAACAGTGTGTTAAGTAAACCGTAACTGGAAGTGAAAGCCAGGTTCACTCTTTTCTATTAAATTTGTTTTATTTTCACCTTCTGTTCATTTATTTTGTTCATTTAGAGATAACATCTTAGGTTAGTCTCAAACTCACGGACTTAAGCTATCCTCTTGCCTCAGCTTCCTGGATACCTGGGCTCACAGGCATACATGGTATCTAGCAATACGCATGGATGTAAGGCATAGGCAGCTGTCTGTCCTATATCTGCCCGATAGGATTCACTCAAACACTCGTGATTACTTACCAGTTTAAACTACTGAACGTATAGCAAAGGATTGTGGGTTTTGTTTGGTTGCACGTTCACTTCCTTTTGTTTTAAGGGCTACGTTTTATATATGAAACTTGTCCCTTGACACTCTCTCTTTTTTTTTTTAAATGGAGCTCAGCTATTTTATTTCTAGCTCTCTGCAGGGGTGTGCACGTGAGCACAGATATCTGCAGCAGTCCAGAAGGTAGCGTCAAATCCCCTGGAGGTGGAGTTATGTATGGTTGGTTCTGAGGCACCGGACATGGGTTCTCAGAACCGAACTCAGCAAATGCGCTCAACGGCTGAGCCATCTCCCCAAGCCCTGCCCTTTATATAATATCTGCTGATTAGTCTCCTATGCCACCCCTACCTACCTTCCCTCTGCCCTACAAATCCCTCCCGCACACTCTTGTCTGTTTGTTTTTATAGCCTGCTGAGTTTAAACAGGCTCTCTATCTGATCATGGGTTTAGAGCTATCCAGTGAAGCCCGGAGGGCTCAGTGACCACTCAGACAATGACTCCCCTCTCCCACAATCTGTCAGTGTAGCAAATGGTTGAGGAGTGAAGGGAGGGCCTGTTAGCCCTTCACCCATTCACAACTTACTGTTGGTTTGGTTTTTAATTCTCTGTTCTGTACCTCCCCCCACCCGAAAGAAAACCCTGAAAATTGGTTTCAAAATAAAATTTTTCATTCAATCTGCGTAACTTTCTC
Source organism: Mus pahari (assembly GCF_900095145.1). Taxonomy (NCBI): domain Eukaryota; kingdom Metazoa; phylum Chordata; class Mammalia; order Rodentia; family Muridae; genus Mus; species Mus pahari. The sequence goes on along the minus strand of NC_034598.1, from coordinate 85,325,343 downwards.
TCTACCTACATTCAGGGAGACATTTTAAAAAAAAAAATCCATTCTGCAATTAAATACACCTCGTTCAGCTCAAAGTACCAGATAATTGTAACATAAAACAGCTGCACGATTAGTTAATCTTAACTGTGATTTGAATGCAATAAATACTTTATTAGAAAAGAAACCAGGGATAAGAGGCAATTCATGGGATTAGGGAGAATTCTGCTCTGATACGAAGCCAGTCTGGGCACTGCATACAGCTAAAGAGAACGCGAGGAACTCCATTAGGTTCCTATCTACACAATGATGGTGTTCCGATGAGAGAGTCACCAAGAAACTGGGGCACTGATAGATTTTTGTAGCACGTGAAACTATTACGTGCAGTCTGAGAGAACAATAGGTAACTGGGGATGACTGGAAACAGGAGACATGGCTTTCTCCAAGGAAGAGCACACCAACGTGTTGTCCAGCATCAAACTATCAGCCATGAACACTCACATCCAAGTAGCATGATACGGACTGGTCAGTTATACTATATAGGAGTATACAAGTATATGCATGAACATATATGCATGCAATAACAATTAGTAAGACACATAGGCTATGGATTTGGAGGAGAATGGGGAAGTATATGTGGAAGGGTTTAGAGAGGAAAGGGAAGGAGACAATGTTATAATTCAATTACAATCTCAAAAAAAACAATTTAAAGGGGGAAACATGGCCAAGATGGGGTAGATGCCTTAAGGCAGCTGCTGTGGTGGGAAGAAGGGGGTTGTGACTTCTTTTTTTTTAACCTCTACTTGAGAATTAATTGGCAGTGCTGAAGCAATGTGAACCTGAAGGTTTCTCAGTATCTCTGGGGACAGGATGTGAATCTCTTTCGTGTAGCAGACTTATCGAGAGAAGGTTTCCCTCAGCGTCCTCCTGGGCGCAAGTGAGGATTGCTGTAGACTCGGTAGTCAGCACGTAGGCTGTCACCGGGTACGACGGCACACACTTGTAGTCCCATAGTAGGAGGCAGAGTTAGGAGAGTCCAGAGTTCAAGGCTAACCTGGGCTACACAGGAAACCCAACATCAAGCTGGGCTACATAGAAAAACCATGGTCCAAAAGGACCAAGGGTTGGGGTATATAGCTCAGTGACAGAGAACTTGCCTAGAGTGTATAAAGTTCCTCCAAAAAAGTGTAGATGTTGACCCAGGTCACTCTGCAGAGCTTGTTGGAAAAGCAGAATCACATGCCCTACTTTGGATTTAATAAATCAGAAACTATATTTTGTTAGGTCCTGGAGTAACTTCTATGTACACGAACATTTGGGAAGCATTGGCCCATAGTATTCAGAGTAACTAAACAATGATAACAGTAAGTGCGTAAAACTTTACTCCTCATGAAACACTGTGGTAAGACCTCTGTTTTTTTGTTTTTTTGTTTTTTTCCAAGACAGGGTTTCTCTGTGTAGCCCTGGCTGTCCTGAAACCCACTCTGTAGACCAGGCTGGCCTCGAACTCAGAAATCCACCTGCCTCTGCCTCCCAAGTGCTGGGATTAAAGGCATGCACCACCACTGCCCAGCTTGTGGTAAGACCTCTGAGTAGCTGATTTTCCCTAGAACATAAATTCTATGACGGTAAAGATTTTTAACCATTCGCGGCAATATCCACAGTGCTGAGAGAGCCCAGCACTAATGGATGCCCCGTGCTGATGAGAACAGCTCTGATCTAGCAAGTACTGTGAGAGATTCATGAAAGACCCCAGAGCATCCTCCCGATGACATATAGACACTGCTATCACATGCCTCCAGGCTCCAGATCAGAAGTTGAGTAATCTAGCACATTATTTATTCACGGTCACGAAGGGCCTCAGACCCAGTTCTGTGTACCTCCAAATCCAAGTTGCTGGCTACAAACTCTTTGAAAACAATCTTTTTTTCCCTAGTGTACTTCTGATCAGCTCCATTTTGATAAACACTTCTGGTCTCTCTGTCAGGGTAGTTTAGGAAACAGATACAATATTTTTTCTGTTCTGGTATATTTCCATTCTGTTTGATGCTTAAAGTGACTTAGGGACAATGAGAACTTGGAGGCAGGCAGACCTCTGTCTCTGTCCTTCCTTTACCGCTAACTGTGTGGCAATGGGAAGATTTATTATTATTATTATTATTATTATTACTATTATTATGATCATTCAGTAAAATAGTGAAAACCCCAGTAAAACGCTGTCATCACCACTTGCTTCAGGAAGCCGTGGGACAGAGGCGATTACGTAAACAGATACACTCTCATTGGGCTTCACATAGGGCATTTCTAGAGTCTGTAAGCATGGTGCTTTGCACACTGTCCTCTCCATACAGTCAGCTGGCTTCTGCTCCTGTCAGATGAAAACCAAATAACATTGAAAGCCCCTAGGGTAGTTGTGAGAGTGACACGAAGAGAGTTTTGTGCAAGCATTCTCAGCATGGGACCTGTGCTGGATTATAGTAAGCCCACATCATCGTCATTGTCATTACCACCACCACCACCACCACCATCATCATCATCACCACCATCATCATCACCACCACCACCACCATCATCACCACCATCATCATCACCACCACCACCACCACCATCATCACCATCATCATCACCACCACCACCACCATCATCATCACGACCACCATCATCATCATCAACACCATCATCATCATCAACACCATCATTTCTGAACACCTCCCACCCCACCCCAGACCTGCACCTTCTTGCTTGTAAAATAAAAACAATAAAGTAGACAAAAAAAAAAACCTTATTGAAAACTATAGAATCTGCTCTAAACGCTACCAGTGCGTGTGACCACGTGTCAAACGGCATGGCCATTTGAGCTAAAATTAGCAGTCCTCCAGTGGGGAGTTAGTCTGTCAGATAGGATGAGCTGGGGCTAGCCTGGGACACATGCCTGGGTTCTGTGTCTACCTCAGGGAAATCAGCTGTACTCATGTACCTTCCCATGATAGAGTTAGGATGGGCTATCCCAGCTTGTGTGGGCTCTGAGCTCATCCCTGGTGAATCTCATGTCACCTCACACGATGAAGCTCTGTGTAGTGGTTCTGTTTCCTTGGGAATCCCTGGGTTATTAAATGAATGTGCTCTCATTTCCTTGTCCTTCCTTCATAGTGAATCTACACACATGACTCCGACCCCCAGAGGATGCCTTACCTGAGATCGCAAAGCCACTAAATCCCACAGCAAGCACCAGAAAGGAGATAGCCACCCCTTTGGTATGGGAAAATCCAACCACCAGGAGCAAGGTTGCCTCCATGCCAAAGCCTGCAAATAGAAACAGAAGAGGAATTGTCACGTTTCTGTCTGTCTGCCAAAGCTATTGACTTGGCACATGAAACTCACCCACGTTCAAGAACCTGAGTTTTTAGTGCATACATCCTAGCTCAGTATCTACACTATTCCCCAATGATCATGACTGTGCAACTATGCTATTGCTGAGGTGTTCTGTGAACTTTCTACCTTGCTACCTGGTGCACCTTGAACAACAAATGATCCTAGTGGTTCAGTGATGGCCTTGGGATGAGGGATGTGAGCAGTTAATCCTTCAGTAGTTGGTCCTGCTAATCTGAGTGGTATATATCTATTTGGAGACCCCCTTTGACTATGTAGGTTGTGGTCTCCTACATGACACAACACTCCTCTAATATTTTCTTCCCAAAGCAAATAGCTATAATTATCCTCTGAAATAAAAGTTCCTCAGTCAGATGTGGTGGCTCAGGCCTGGAGACTAAGGCCAAGTTAGAATGAGCACAGATTTAAGGACAACCTGGGCTATATAATGAGTTTAAAGTAAGTCTATAAAATAGTGAAATCCTATTTCAATTTAAAAAAAATGAAACTGAGATGATTCCAGTACTTGGAAGACAGAGGCAGGTAGAACTCTATGAGTTCAAGACCAGCCTGGTCTACATAGTGAATGCCAGGCCAGCTAGAGCTACACGGTGAGACTGTCTCAGAAAGAAAGAAAGAAGGAAAGAAAGAGAGAAAGAGAGAAAGAGAGAAAGAGAAGGAAGGAAGGAAGGAAGGAAGGAAGGAAGGAAGGAAGGAAGGAAGAAAGAAAGAAAGAAAGAAAGAAAGAAAGAAAGAA
>NC_034598.1:85320175-85321221 GCF_900095145.1 Mus pahari | reverse complement strand
GAAAGAAAGAAAGAAAGAAAGAAAGAAAGAAAGAAAGAAAGAGGAGGGGAAGGAACAAGGAAGGAGAGAAGAGGGGAAGGGAAGGGAGGGGAGGGAAAAAGGAGAAAGCCTTTTAATGTAAAGGTGGCTTGAGATAGCTCAGTAGTCGAATGTTCAAGGGGTTTTCACAAGAATCTAGGCTCCATCTCTAGTGGGGAAAAGGGAAGAGTAAAAAAATAAATAAGTAAATAAATAAACAAAGTCATGCCTCACTACTAGTGACACGAAGTCAACATTCCTCCCTTTCACTAGCTCCCCCAAGTCTTCAGGCCTCTGATAACAGCATGAGAGACAGCACAGCAGACAAGCACACTCTCAGCTCTTCTCATCCAGAATAAATGACTCCAGCATAACAAAAAGAAAGACGAGAAAATTATGAAGACGTGTATTCCCTTGCGGGAGAGGGAAGGAGGGATGGAGGAAGAGAGAGGAAGCATGCATCTAACAGCACACAGAAAGATGACGCAAATACCATTTGCAATACACAGAGGGTGGGGGATAATTAGGGTGGAGGCTTCATTCTGGAAACCTGCTGCCGAGTGCGCACATCTCCACACAATGAGCCTAAAGTTGCTTCCAAGTCAACAGGACCAACTGACCATTTGTTCCTATTCTTTACACTCCCAAAAATCCCAAAGCAAACCACCACTCCCACTTCCCTCCCCCTTTCTCTGGGTCAGTCAACAGCCTACCCACATCTAGGGCTTAGACTACAGAGTCAGAAAAGCCTGACATCAGATTCTGCCTCAAAATCGTGACTCGTGTAACCTTGGACCATCTCTTCATCTCCTCATGTTAAAAAGCAGAGCCAGACAGTCTGAAGGAACAGTGGAGGGGGAGAAGAAGTTGGGTATTCAAGGCACTGAAGTGCACATAGGTGTACATGTGGTCGCAGACAGCCAAGCAGAAACTGCAGGACCATCCCACTTTCTTTTTTTTTTTAATTTATTTATTATTATTTTCTTTATTTACATTTCGAATGCTATCCCGAAAGTTCCCTATACCCC
>NC_034598.1:85288924-85318992 GCF_900095145.1 Mus pahari | reverse complement strand
GTATTCCTCAGTTGAGAATTCTTTGTTTAGCTCTGTACCCCATTTTTAATGGGGTTATTTCCATCGCACTTTCTTGAATCCTCGGCTTCCATATGAAATTGCACATGCTCAGCCTTAGACGTTACTATCAGATCTCACTTCTCCTTTTGACATCTCTGCCTTGGCCTTAGTTCTGGGTTTCATCCCCTGTATCGCTTAATGGGATTGGTGGCCTTCCCTCTTGGACTTCTGACGCATTTGCTGAAGTCTTTCTGAACAACATGCGCAGCGAGACTCTCTGTTTGCCAAGGGTCGTGTGTCACTAGTACAATCTAATGGGAACGAAAGATAATAAAAGAGTTGATATGCCAAAAACCTATTTCAGAGTCTTACTTTGGGAGAGGATCAGTGAGCACAAGGAGCACTCAAATAAGCAGATGATGAAGCCAGGAAAGACATTCAGGATCTAGATTTAAAAGTTACCAAGGTGGATTACTGGCAAATGGGAAGGTAAATTTTAAAAGATGGAGGAAAATTGAGATTCTGAAGAAGAAGCAAACAGAAATGCTGGAGATGAATCAAGTGGCCAATTTAAAAGTACAGTGAAAAACATCATCAACAGACAAGACCAAGCAGAAGTGAAATGTCAGAGACGGAGACAATTTGTATTATGTCAAGACAATAATACATCAGACACATGTAAGGAGACAAAGTTAAATAAGCTTGAGCAAGCCTCACAAGAACTCTAAGACGCATTCAAAAGAACAAACCCCTAAGGGCCCACAGACCAAAAGAAGCACTTAAGATAAAGTGAAAAAGAGTGCACAATGTATTTGATGAAATTTATATCAAAAGGCCCCCAAATCTAGAGGAAGAAGTGGGTATCCAAATCCAGGAAGTATCTAGACTCTCAAGCAGGTATAGCCAGAGAAGAACCTCTCTGTGTCACAGAAGGATGTCAAAACTACAAGTGATATAGGAAATGTCAACTTGCCTACAAATGGAAATGTATCAGAATAACATTAGATCTCTTGGCATCAAACGTAAAACACAGGAAGGCGACAGATGATGTTTCAAGCCCTGGAGGTAACTTCCAACCAAGCATGCTATATCCCACAAACTAATATTTTTAATTGATGGAAAAATCATATTCCATAAGACACCCAGATAAACACAAACTATGGCAATATGACCACCATGCTGGCATTGCAGAAAATACTTAAAGGAATATGACACTCAGAAGAAGAAGAAAATTTCATTTATTCATCTGTGAATTATCCTACTCATGAAATTTGTAACTTCATGACCCAATCACTTGTCAATGGTGCTACTAGCTGGGGACCAAACCTCCAACACATCATCCTCTGAGGTCTTTCATATCTATACTCTTGCATACTTGTTGAGAAGAATGGAGTAGGGAGAGCTCACAGTGGAGAGATTGTGAGTGAGCAATGTCATAGACAGAGGATATGTGCACAGCTGTCTAGGAGGACAATGAGCTGGTGTGGAGGGAGACATCTGCTATTTTATTAGCTTACAGTCAGTGATGACCATACGCTTAACTACTCAAAACAACACACATTTATTATCATACAGTCCTATAAGTCAGACGTCCTAAGTGGGCCATCCTGAGATAAAAGCAAGCTGCCAGCCAAGCTGCATTCATTGAGGAAACTTGTAGAGGTGAGTCTGTTCTTGCCTCGACTGGCTTCTAGAGTCTGCTTGGGATTCTTCCCAGTTCCACTGCCATGACCCTTAACCTACCACCTCCTGTGTCAAGAAAACTTAGAGCTATATTGAGTGTTCCTAGTTAATGTAAAATAATCTCTCCATCTCAAGACCCTTTAATTTAGAGCATGAAGATATTGCTAAGTTGGTAGACTGTTTATCTAGCACGCACAAAGCCCTGGGTTGGATCCCCAGCACCAGATAAACTGGGTGTGGTGATACATGCCTATAATCTCAGCACTCAGAAGGTAGAGGCCTGGAGATCAGGGATTCAAGACCAGCCTCTGTAATGCATTGAGTTCAAGACCAGCCTGTGATACATGGGACACTATCTCAACAAAAACTCTTTAACCTAATCACACCTGCCAAGTCCTATTTGACATGTAAATGAAACAGGATCCTAAACACAATGCCCTAAATCTTCATTTCCTGCTCACCATTCAGGTTCCCTGATCATAATCACATGTCCTCTGTGTTTTACCCAAACACATATATATGTACACATAAAATGAAGAAGAAAAGGAAGTAAACTATGTAAGCAAATAAAAAAAGTGGATGGATATATGGAAAATGTAAATAGCAAGCAGACACATGGCCAGGAGTTATATTATGTTGGCTTCAGAATAGATGGAAATGTTTCTTTGGTTTTAAGTGTGTCCTGATTCATCAGCCATCAACTAAATTGTCCTGTCCCAGATCTCACAAGTACCACATGACCACTTGGCAGGAATATGGAGAACAACACTCAGTTATATACAAGGAGATGGACTCAGAGGTCTTTGAGATCCATCACAATGGTTAGATTCAGTCTGACCAAGCCTAATAGAATCCAATCTCAGAAGCTAAACATGGGTGAGCTGAGTTAGCACTTGGATGGGAGACCATGTCTTGGCTGGCTGTAAAGTAGTCTCTGAATTCTGTTTGCTCTAATTCTACAGAAACCACTTGAACCTCCCGGCATATACGGTACCTCCACAATTCATGATCTTCCTGACAGCAGTTGTGGTCAGAATCTTTCGGCTTCTTAAATAATCAGCCAGTTGTCCTCCAATGGGCACCACGATTGTCATCACCATGTGTGGGACGGCTGACAAGAGACCCACCTGGAAGGGAAAGAAATAAAAGAGCTGCCTTCCACTCTTCTGAGAGGTCTTTACAAGTCCTTGCTTTCCCCTGTTACACAGCCCTACAGTCATTACCAAGTTCAATCATCTAATGTGGGATCCCAGGAGGTCTGCATTAACCATTAAGCAATGAATGGTAGAGTGATCCTGTGCATGGACCAACTAACTGTCTTCCCCACCAGACTGAAAGCTCCCTGGGGTCAGAGACAACTCTTACTCATCACAAAGGTACCAGTATCCAGACTATGGCGTCTCTTCCAACCTCTGCTTGCCGTCAAGCCTGAAGCTAGCCAGGCATCTACCTCTGCCTGGCTACAGTTCTTTCTCTTGAGGAAAGGATTTTTTTTTTTTTTTTTGGCCTCGTAATGATTAGTTTGTTTCACTAGCAAAACCTCCCTGAGTCACAGGAGATAACCTAATGTCAAAACCTCCCTGAGTCATAAACAACCATTGCTACTACTACATTCACCATTATGGAAAAAAGGCTGGTCTGAAACTTAGTCTCAGTGTTCTTTCTGCCACCTAAGAAGATTGTTGCATTTATTTATTTTGGGGGGGGGGATCTGGTCATAGCATACTTGTTGAGATCAGAAAACAGTTTAGAGGAATTGATTCATTCCTTCTACCATCTGAGTCCTGGGAACGAAACTCAAGCAATCAGACTTGATCATAAGCACCTTTAGCTATGAGCCATCTTGCTAGCCCACAATGGATAGAGAGAGGGCAGTGCTGATGTCAAATTACTGTTCCCCAATTGGTTCTTGATCTTTCAGTAAAGAAAGCCATAAGCCAATTGCTGGGTGGAAGGTACAGTCATGACTTCCAGGTCCCAGGAGGAAAAGGGGATGCAAGGAAGGGGAGAGGGAGTTCGACATGCTTTGGAGAGAGGAGAACAAGGCAACCGTGTGAGGTAGCAATAGGCTGTGACAACTCCTACAAGCAGGTGGTCAGGGAGTTTAACAGCTGATGTTTAGGGCAGATGGGAGAGATTGAGATAAGAAATTGGTGAGGGCATGACTCTCCAGGTGGGTGATGATAGTAGTGCCCAGCAATTGTGCCAAGAAGACAAGTTGAAAGTGAACAACTGTGTGTATGTGTGTCTTTTATTTGAGGATTCAAGGAAAACTGGGTGGGGGCTGGTAGCACAGCCCCTTCTCAGGGCAAAGGCAGGTAGAGCATAAAACTGCACACAATAACAATGAATAGTTTATAAAGAGAAAAATCCACTCCATTGAATCTTTTTTACCTTTGAATTAATATTCGATGTTTGCATTAGCTTCAGAAACACTCTCAGACTAGATAGAGCTATGGTTTTTAAAAGCAGGTTAATACATCTTTGATCCTTACTAAGAAGAAATTAAATAGACTATTGTATGACCTTTGGTATGCTAAGTGTCATAGAACTGTTATGAATGGTGATAGCCTTTTTAATTATTTCATCATGCAAAATTATTCTCAGTTGGATCAAGACAGTTAAAGTTCAAGAACCTTGGAAGCATTTGTGCATGTACCTTACTTATTGCAAATCCAAAGACCTCTTCAAAGTAAGCTGGCTGACTTATTAGGAGCAAATAGAAGGTCCAGCTTCTACAGAAGTTTGCCACGATGATGGCATAGACAGGCAAGGATGTGAAAAACCTTCTCCAGGGTGTGTTGAATTTCTAGGGAGTAAAAAAGACCATGAAATTTTGAGCAAAGGTGCAAACATCTTCTGTAAGAAGGTGTAGAGAGCAGGCAGTCTTTGTGCTCAAATAAGCACTAGAGAAACCAGGCATGCTAAGCACAGAGGCTTTTCAGCAGAAGGGATGTACATGCCTGTTTCCCATCCAGAAGCCTGGGAGTAGACACAGTTAATAACATGGCGACCTTTGCTAGCTGTAGGGCCAGACGTCACGTCACCTAAATCTCCCAGACTATGACCCTTATCTCGGACTGTCCCTCCATAGACCACCCTTATGGGAGATGCCATATGTACTTTATAGCCAGGTAACCTCTACACAATCTGTATGACTGAGACCACAACAGATCCTAGACCCTTAACCTAGAGTACACATCTTCACAGTAGAAGTCACATGTCACCATGACGTAAGCTTTAATATGCATGTGGGATTGAGATCATTGTTACCAGGGACTCCCCCCCCCCCCGAAAGTGTTCTGTACTTAAATATTTCTAAAATAAATGGCCCAGTGTCAGACTCTAGAGGGTGGAACCCACACCGGCTACTGAACTGTGATAAACTGAATTTCCTTCTTGCTTTTGCATGGATCATTCCTCTGCCAGCTATATAGCTTTTGCAGGTAGAACAGTCACAGAGAGAAGCACGGGAAAGAGATCAGAGCCTACCTTCTGTCTGTACTTACGCTCAGACTGGCCAAGTTGGCCCCTTCTCCTATGCTTGTCTCTATGTAGGTCCTTTCTGCATTGGATATTGTTGGATGAGCTGCCGGGCACTCATAAGCCTGCAGCAGCCAAAACATATACCAAATAATCCCAAACATACCTGCAGACAAACAACCAAAAGGTTCAGCGGCATGGCTTCACTGGCTTCCATCTCTATAATTGTCCAGGTTTTTCCAAAATAATAGTTGTATTGTTTATTTGGGAATTTCACATAATGCACCCTGATTACACTCTCCAGTCCTCCCAGGTCTGCCTCCCCATTCTTGTCACCCTCCCCTTCCCCCCCACACACACAAAAGAAACAAACAAACAAAAGAAAACCCCTCAAGTCCTATTTGAACTGGCCATATTCTTCCTGGAGCATGATCAAATTCCCAGTGGCCAACCCATTAAAGAAAACTGAATCCTTCCTCACACACACACACACACACACACACACACACACACACACACACACACACACACACACGCATGCACGCGCACATGCACGTGCACACACACACACACACACACACACACACACACCAGAAGCCACCAACTGTGGAGAGCTATAATTCAGCATCCCTGTTACAATGTTTAAGTGTTCTCTTCAGTGGCTTCCTGTCTAGACTGTTACTTTTTTTTAATATGTTCACTGAGAAGTATCTTGTTGATTTTCATCATGTTCACTGCTTTTCAAAGTGCCAAGTTTAATATAAGCATTAAATTGATTGTAAATGTTCCCATTTTGACAATGAACTGAGTTTTGTATTTCTATTTTCACGCAGCATGCCCTTATATAGTAAATATATATCTGTGTCAACGCATGAACTCATGAAACCAAACCACTCACCGTAAATGTAAAAGACGGAGGCCCAGCCAATGTACTGCACCAATACCCCTGCAAGAGGCATAGCAACAACTGCCCCAGCATAGGAACCTGCAAGCAGAAAAGATTGAGGGACACCGGCCAATCACCAGTCAAGCCTTGTTAGTCCAGGCAGAGTGTGTGTGATGAAGTCCAAGTCAGATGTCTCCATGACAACAGTCTGGGATTTCCAGTGAACGTTACTGCTGTTAATGACTAAAGCCACATTTCTTCCACTGAGTTATCTACCCCAGCCCCCAAGCACACCTTAAAACAGAACAACCGGGAAAGGAATGTCTTCAAGACGCTCTTTAACTTCACTGAGAGACACATTCAGGGATTTGACAAAGTTTGTTTGGGCACCACAGTTTAGAATTTCTTGAGCAAACAGTATCCAGAAATGAGAAAAGTATAAAAAAAAGAACAATTTTAATGCAGCCAGGCACAGTGTTGGATGCTAAAGACAGCAACTAAAAAAACCTAGAAGCTGCTTTCAGAGCGCCCAAGACCTTACATAGATGCTTTTGTAGTCTTTTCTTAAATAAAAGAACACAAACACACACACACGCACACACACAACACTCAGGAAGCAGTTGGATTCCAGCTTGGCAGGACAATTGTCTCCATCTACTTCCTAAATAGGTACATTTTAAAGATCATTTCTACTGAAAAACAACCATAGGAGACCTATGTTTTAGGTGATGGGGATTCTTACACTGGGCCCAAACAGACCAAACTAAAACTCAAAACGGAGTCAAAACGTTTTGTTCAGGGTTCTACATCACCAAGGCAAAGCTAAATTGTTTAACAGATTTCTTTTAAGAAGCCAGGAAAAGTAACAGGCTAGTTTCCTTGGGTGTGACAGCAGACTTCTGAGTATCCCTGCCTTGATCCTTACAATAAAAGGGTCACATGATGCAATTTTTCTCTAGTCCTGGGTCTTTGCCTTGCTGCCATGCACAGGAAGTCACTAAAACAGTCTATCTGCTTTTCAGTCTCAGTTTCTGCCCATGAGCTAATCTCTCCCACTTGGCCCTTTCACAACAATCATTCTGTTGTAGGAACTGATTTGTCAATGATTCTAGAAAAAAAAAAAGCCAGTTGAGATCTTTAAACTTAGACCTCGGTGATTTTGTCCCTTGTCGTTTCTTGCTTTGTAAATACTGAACTTTGTGGACTTGTTTGAGGATATCTGTCTTGTCTGGAGAAGATGGTGGGGACTGGAGGCGGTCACCCGGCTTCCCTACCTGCTGTAGCTCCTGGACTTTCTGCTAGGGAAACTAAAGCCCTGCACATTTCCGGTAATTGCTAACAGAATGGAAAAGTCCCTCTCTGAGATTCCCCCTGGGTCCTGAATGAGACGTTGCTCCTTTAAAAAAAAGAGCAAGCAACATGAATGGAAAGTCCATTCCTCAAATCAAATCCAGCTCTAAGACAGATCTTTAGGAAGTGGGTGAGGCTCCCAGGGTGGGGGGCTTGGGGGGGGATAGGAAAATATCACACCTGCCTAAACTCGGTCTTATCTCTAAGATAAGACCCGGCCCTAGAATGTGATTGTGAGATATGAGGAAGTAGAAAGACTCATTCAGAGATAAGATAGGAATGAAGTCTCCGCCTCTTAGGTAGTATAAGGGTAAACTATGATGTATGTTCCAGGATGCTCTGTAAGCTGGAAATGACCACCTGAGTGCCAACTGCTAATGCTTTTATTGTGCACAGAATAGCAAAAGCACACGTTTCATTTTGAAACAGGCTATTATGTAGCCTAGGATGGCCTTGAATTCATCACGTATGACTTTGAACTATTGATTCTCCTGTCTCCACCTATCAGGTGATATGTCACCCCATCTGTTCTTAGATGGTATCAGGATCGAACCCAGGTCTTTCTGAAAACCAGGCAAGGGCTCCTACAAGTGAGCGACAACCCCAGTCCTGAAACACATGCATTTTAAAGCTCAGAATTCTTCACAGTAATAAAGCAAATTAGACATTAACAAAGAAATCTTTCCTTCCTTCTCTTTCTGTCTTTCTATGTCTGTTTCTTTTTCACACTGTGTGTGTGTGTGTGTGTGTGTGTGTTTTCATTCGTGTATATGTGTGCACATGAGGTGCCTTCTGCCCCATGTAGCAGGAAGGCAAAGTTTCCATGATACAAAAGTGTCCTTGAAACAAAGAAAATCAGAAAGAATGACCAGTTATTATACATGCTGCATGCTAAGTACTGGGCCAAGCATTCTGAACCTTTAATTTGTATTCAGCTTCTTTCCACCTGATGAGGGAGATATAACTGTTAGCCCTCATTTTATAAGAAAAAACAAGTCTGAGCCGGGCGTGGTGGCGCATGCCTTTAATCCCAGAATTTGGGAGGCAGAGGCAGGCGGATTTCTGAGTTCGAGGCCAGCCTGGACTACAAAGTGAGTTCCAGGACAGCCAGGGCTATACAGAGAAACCCTGTCTCGAAAAAAAAAAAAAAAAAAAAAAAAAAAAAAAGAAGAAAGAAAGAAAGAAAGAAAGAAAGAAGCAAGTCTGGGAATCATGACTTGCCTATGGTGCCAGGATATAAGACCCAAGAGGAGATCTTACTCCGTGGTTTTGCAACCCTGCCTCCTTCACCATCAAATGGCAACAATCCTCCACTGTAAGAAGCATTTTGGGGGCTGGAGAGATGGCTCCTCTGTTAAGAGCACTGACTGCTCTTCCAAAGATCCTGAGTTCAATTCCCAGGAACCACATAGTGGCTCACAACCATCTGTAACGGGATCTTATGCCTTCTTCTGCTGTGTCTAAAGAGAGCAACAGTGTACCCACATACATAAAATAAATAAATCTTTTTAAAAAAAAAAAAAAGAAAAAGGAAAAACTCATTCTCTCCCTGGAGAAACTATAAGTGACCCACACTGTTTCCCCTACCTATCAGATTCTCCCTCCTCTTCAGCCACAGCTCCAACATCATCTCCTATCTGCACTCACAGACACTTGGGCTTCTTCCAAGTGGGATACCCAGCCCTCAGACTACCGCAGAGAGCAGAGTGGACATCCGCATCCATGCCGTAACCACTGAGGGCAGACAAAGCTGGCAGAGGATGGTGTGTCACAGAGAAGAAATGAAGATGACGCTGAGTGGAAGGATTCCCGGCTGTTCTCACATCAACTTCATCTCTCCTCCTCAGTTCCTTCAACTCTAACATGATAGGCTGTGACCCCCATGTCTTATAGAGACTTCTCCTGACTCCGGTATCTTTTGCGACCAAGAATGGATTAACCTCAAGCTTAAATTTCTCTCTAGTGACATTTGTCCCTCAACCATTCCTTGAAAGGAAGCCACACCTTAGCTGGGAAACGTAAGGAGACCTGCACCCTTGACCAGGCAGCTTTCTTTGAGTCAAGCCATTTTTAAATCAGGGCTATAAAACCACTCTGAGAGCAAGGAGTGCCTGCTCACCGCTCTCATTTTGCTGGCAAATCAAAATGAAAAGCCCTGCCCACAACCTGTCTTAGAAAGTAAGGCCAAGGTCACACCACCCGCTGTCACTGGGGCGCTCTGGCACCTTCTGGGGTTGGTTGTAACTTTTCTAGGGTTGGGGATACACTCTGGCAATCAAGGGGACAGACAAGAAGCTAAGAACATCACAGCTGTGCTCTCTGTCAAACCAGGCACAAACCAGGCACACAGACCATATCTCCCACTAAACTTCCAGGGAATATTTTATTGTGCTAATGATTTTAAAGAGATATAGAGATAATAAAAAAGAGAATTAATGGGACTAGGGAGATAGGTTAGAGGTCATGTGAATTGGCTACCTTTCCAGAGAAACTGGGTTCGATTCCTAGCACTGCCATGGCAGCTCACAACCATCTGTAACTCCAGTCTCAGGTAATCTGCTGCCGTCTTCTGGCCTCCATAGGTGCCAGGCATGCATGTGGTATGTAGACATACGTGCAGACAAAATACCCATACACATAAGATAGATAATTTTAAAATAAAATATGAAAGCATTCATACTAATAAAGAAGATTTATCCCTTTGATAAGGAAGTTCAAATCTGCTTATCTTAGGAAAGGCGTGATAGCTTTAAAATATTGGATAGATTGGACCAATATATGGCTCAGCAGATAAAGGCAACTGCCACCAAGTCCAAAAACCTGAATTCAATCCCCTGGACCCATATGGTAGAGCATCTACAGGTGCCCTAGCCTTGTGCGTGTGCGCGCACGCATACATACACACACACACAGACTGCATAAATGAACAGACAAACAAATCAGATTCCTAGTGCATACCTTGTAATCACAAGGCTAGGAGAACAGAGACAGGAAGATTATGAGCTGGAGATTGGCCTGGGCCACATAGCCAAACCCTAACTCAAAAAAAAAAAAAAAAAAATCCTCCAAAGATCCATTTCCCACAGACATACCAATCTGAACAGCTTTTTTATACACAAACCATCTTCATAACTGAAGAAGCCAGCTGAATTATGCAAGAAAATACTAAGGGGACTTTAAGAGAAAAAATTAAAATCTTTAAGACTTCTTCCCAGGCAGTGATGGCACACACCTTTAATCCCAGCACTCGGGAGGCAGAGGCAGGCGGATTTCTGAGTTTGAGGCCAGCCTGGTCTACAGAGTGAGTTCCAGGACAGCCAGGGCTACACAGAGAAACCCTGTCTCGATTCCCCCCCCCCCAAAAAAAAGTCTGACATGTGGGGTTGTGCTGATAAAATATTGGTTCATAGAGACAGTGAAGTGAGAATTCGGAGACTTCACAAACCAACTCAACAGAGAAAGGGGCTTTGGTTCCATAGTCGAGGATCCTGAGTCCAGTGGTCACCTCCTGCAGTGCAATGGTCACCTAAGCTGTAACAATCATTGGCATTCCGTGGCTCAACTTTTACTCAGTTATTGGAAATGAGCCCCAAGTCCAGGAGCGTACAGGATGCTTTGTATCTTTTTAGACTATAAACCAAGACGTAGGGCTTGGGGATACACCGTGAAATCCCAGCTCTCTGCAGATGGATGCAGAAGGATCACAAATCAAGTCCAGACTGGGCTACCTGAAACCCTGCCTCCAAGAAAGGAAGCAGGGCTGGGGAGGTTGCTCAGTGGGCAGCGCACTTGCTGCACAGGCATGAGGCTCTGGATTCAAATCCCCCAGACCTTCATAAAACTAGGAATGGAGGTGAGCACCTGTAATCCCAGATTCCTACACCAAGATGGGAGGCCGAGACAGAAGAGGTCTGCAAACCTGAAAGCCAGCTAGGCTGTCACAGGCAGTAACAAAACAAGACGCCCCCCTCTCAAACAAGGTGAAAGGTGAGGGCTAGCACCTGAGGCTTTCCCAGGCCTCCACATACGAACCATGGCATGCACTCAACATGCACACAAGTATAAGCACACACACATACACATACACATCACCGTCATCATCCACATATACACCACCATCACCACCACCATCATACTCATCATACACACACACACACACACACACACACACACACACACTAAATAAAAACCGTAGTTAAGAATCAAAAATCAGGGGCTACAGAGATAGACTGGTCAGCCGTTAAAAGCACTCTGTTCCCTTGCAGAGGATTCAAGTTTGGTTCCTTCAGCACACCCGTGGCTGCTGACAACCCTCTGTAACTCCAGCTCCAGGGGATCCAATGCCCTCCCCTCTGGCCTCTTCCAGCACTTGGAACACACATGGCACACAGATACAGGCAGGCAAAACACTTATCCAATAATACATTTTTAACTCTTTTCTTTTTTAAGAGAGTCAAAACTTAATTATTAAGTAAAAGTAAGCTAAAACATTTTGCAAGAACACTCCCTCAGAACATTGACTAAAAAAGCATTCTAAACATTTAATATAACTGTAGCTTTTTTTTTTTCATAGTAAATGATTCTTTTAAAGGCCAAACTGGTTTTGAAAAACTTGTTGTAACTTCAAAATAATGCAACAATAATGGTCTGTCTACTAGAACCACCAGTCAGAGATGCCTGGGTTCTACCCCTCACTGCCTGGCCATACCGTAACTTGTGTGGACGAAGGTGCTTTTGCCCTCCTGGGCCCCTTCCTCTATAATAAACATTTGCAGATAAAAATACTTTTTAAGTGAATCTTCTTCTATCTGTACTGCTGCCTCTGGTTTCTCTGAACTGAGATAAACCCTTCTGGACCCTGATTCCTCTAAGCCATGCATCGAAGAGATGGCGTGAGATGAGGCAATCTTGGCAAGAGAACGTTCAGAGACCCAAGAATTGAAGTCAGGTCACGCCTTGGCGTAGTCGTAGACACCCTTCTACCTGCAGGACGCCACTCCATTTTTGATGTGGAATACAATGCTACATCATTCATTAAGTCGGAGATAGTTTGTACGTGGTTGTTACGTGTGGTAAGGAAAGTCCACGTCGTGAGTCAAGTGGGCTCGGCTCAGCTCAGCTCCGTGGCCGAGGGTCTTTACAACCCTAAACAAGGCATCGTATTTTTTGCTCGTGAAAAATACGATTTTGTGTATTTTCATTGTGAAATTAAGGGGGAGGCAGAGCTTGGGAACCCCATCTCTTCTATCTTATAAATATTTATCTTGTGTGCACAGGAGCGGCACACACCAGGCACGGAACAGGAGTGGAGGTCAGAGGACAACTTCTGGAAGTTGGTCCCAGGGATTGGACACATCTGCAGCCCAGGACAGCTCAGTGAGCTGTAGACCCAGCACCATCAACTGCTCACCTTAGGGATTCTGTCAGATGAGGAAAAAAAGTTTTTTTGAAGATTCTTAGTAGACTTCGCAGTTACTTGAAGCCAAAAACATTCCATAAACAACTTATAATTTTTCCTTTATTTTTATTAGATATTTTCTTTATTTACATTTCAAATGTTATCCCCTTTCCTGGCTTCCCCTCCGAAAACCCCCTATCCCTTACCCCCCAACCCCCACCCCCTGCTCACCAATCCACCCACTCCCAACTTCCTGGCCCTGGCATTCCCCTTCACTGGGACATCGAGCCTTCACCGGACAAAGGGCCTTTCTTATTGATGTCCCACAAGGCCATCCTCTGCTACATATGCATCTGGTACCTTGAGTCCCTCCATGTGTACTCTTTGGTTGGTGGTTTAGTCCCTGGGAGCTCCAGGGGTTCTGGTTAGTCCACATTACAACTTATCATTCTAACACACTTACCACAGAAAGAAGTCGTGGCTAGACGGCTTCTCTCCAGGGGAGGTGCCCACTTACTCCACATCCCATGGCAGGCGGGGTAGGTCACACCCTGGCAGAAAGAGTAAACACTGATGATCACATCTTATTCCAATTTCTTTAAATGTTTAAAAAATGCAAATATTGCTGCCTCACAGAACCACAATACAAAGATATAATTTGTATACATTGCCAAATACAAAGCCTGTGACCTCTCGATTTTTTTATGTTGAAATCAGATCCCTGTTGGGACAGTGTTTGAACATGGGCATTGTGGGGTAACGAGGGCACAGAGACGGAGGCCTCGTGGGTGGAATTAGTGCTCTTACAGGAGAGACTCTGGCAGAACCGTTGCTCCCTGTGAGAGGAGAACACAGAGATGACCATCAGTCTAGAACCAGGAAGCAGGTCCTCATCGGTCACTGAACATGTTGGTAGCACAGGGCTTGGACTTCCCAGCCTCCAGAACCATGAGGAATGAGTGCCTGTTGTGTGTGGTACTGGCACCCAAACAGATTTTTGAAGACATTGAATCATGTAATGTAACTAATTTTGATTCATCAGCAATCCTGATGTTCAGAAGTATAATTCAAACATAAGGGCCATAGAGAATCAAAAAGGTGTCTTACATCCATATTTCACATTATGAACGACTAATGTGTAGGAAGTAACTTCCACAATCAACTTATTTGTCTCCTCATTTCCAGCCACAGAGTTTGAGGCTCCTATTTGTTAAGGCTGAGTCTTAACCTTGGTTGTCACAGCTACAAATGTCACATACTTTCTGCCGTATAAGGGGCTATGGACATACAGCATATGTCCTTCTATAAGAGAACTAAAGTTGGACTGATGTCTCAACAACAATTTAGATTTCTCTTTCTTTTCTTCTTATGAAGGGTAACTCAGAACTGAACATGGGGCCTTGAATGTGCTAGACAAGTATCTTATCACTATTAAAACCTTAGCCCCTCTGGAGTTTTATTTTGTAGAGGGCCTCACTAAGCTTCCCAGGAAATCTTGAAACTTGAGATTCCCCCTGTCTCAGCCTCTTCAATAACTGAGATAACAGGTCTGCACCACTGAGCCCAACTACACTCTTAACTATAAAGAAAGTGTCTCTCCTACCTCCACCAGACCCTGCAAAATCCTCACGCCCATGACACAGCCGTAATGCACCCTGGCCGCAGACGGGATAAACATGTTCAGAGTTGATGTCAAGAAGATGGCGGCTCCAAAGACCCTAGGGGACCAAAGCACTGTATTATTGCCCAGGATGACATCGGCTAAAATACTCCAGTTAAACATCAGAGAACAACCTAAACCTTCATGAAAGATCATGATGGAAATTAAGATAAACTAATTAGAGAACTAGACAGTATGCTAGAATCCTTTGTGTCGCCAGCTAGACTCCTGGGTTGCTTTGATTTTCAACTCCCAGTTCATGGACCATTTAGGGTCACATTCATGAAAGCCCAGTGATGTCCAACCTGCACAATGTCCTAGAAGGCCACAGGACAACTGTGCTAAGGGGAAACTTCAGATACATCCACATCCAACCTGTTTCAGCCATGTGACGCTTCCTACTCGTGACTTCTGCGTGTTTGGGACTGTGCCTCCTGCTTCCCACTCTCCTCTCAATAGTCCAGAAGAGAATAGTGACAATCCAAGAAGCAGCTTGTGACCTGGGAGTAAGCTGTGACCTTGTCTTACTCCCCATTTCCCGAGACATGCCCACTTACTCCCTCCTTCTTGCCAGCCCAAGAGTCTCTGGGAAAGAAGGAAGAATTTAAAAAGAAGGTAACATTTTCTTCTCTCCTCTCATAATTTTCTTTGAGGCAGAGTCATATATATATACATATATACATATACATATACGTATACGTGTATGTGTATATGTATATATATGTGTCATATATATATATATATATATATATATATATATATACATACATACATACATACACCAGGCTAGTCTTGAACTCACATATAGCTAAGAATGAATTTGAATTTCAGATTCTCCTACCTCTACTTCCTGAATACTAGGATTTCAGGCATATGCTACCCTACCCAGTTTTATTCAGGGCTGGGAACTAACCCTAGGGGCCTCATGCCTACTAGAAAAAGTACCCTACCACCTGAGCTACATCCCCAGATGCCCCTCCTCACATATTTCAATGACTCTTGCACTTTCCATACACACGGGGAAATCTTCGTATGAGTGGTTTTCTCTTAGAGGCAGGAGTGTAAGCAGTAACCATTGAAGAGCCAGAGGCCATCAGTGTGATCAGTCTTAAAAGAATACCATAGGCAAGTAACCATAGGAAGTAAAAAAAAAAAAAAAACTAGACAAGGACATAAAGACAACTGTGCTTATAGCTTATATATATTTAGATCCTATGATGGTGCCTTTCAAGCATCTTGACCTTGGCCTTTAAAACACACTTCAAATTAAGCTTGGGAGGTGACACTTCCATCAGTACAGTGTTTTTAGGCAGCATAAAGACCTGAATTCAATCCTGCAGAATTCACATAGAAAGCCAAGTGCCGTGTGAGCTTGTAAGTCCAGCCCTGGAGAGATGAGGACAGGAGAATCTCTGGGATTTGCTGGCCACACAGTTTAGTTCAGTCAGCTCTGGGTTCAGTGAGAGACCCTGTCTCAAAAAAATAAGGCCATGGTGTGTGATTGGAGAAGGTATTTAACATCCACCTCAGGCCCTTACACACATGCTCCTGCACTTGCATGTGTGCATGGGATGTGTGCACACCACACACATATGTGGTGTGTGTATATGTGTATGTTTGTGTATGTATATATTTATTTCATATTACCACCCAGCCTATACTTACATACACACATGTAAATAAGACCAGTTTTAGAAAACAATACTTACTCTGATAGGCCATATATTCTGATGTTTTGTTGTCTTTACTCTCTTTAATTACATTCCCTTCTGTTCCTCTCTTTTTCAAATAAAAATCCCATTGGTGAAGCTCTATGCTGATTTCACAACCATATGGGTTGTGATTTCAGAGATTGGAGAAAAAAAACCTGCCGTGCAAACTTTGATCTCTTTTATGGAGTTGACTCACACAATGTCTCATGACAAATATCTTGGGAAGGGCCTGGAGATTTGACTCACTCGTTCTCTGAAATATGATACAGACTACAGCATCTCCCTCAAGTGAACACTCTCTTCTCATCAAATACTAGTAGTGACAGAAAACTCACTTCCTTTAGTGACAGTCCACCCTGTTCTGAAGAGTTAGCTCCTCCGACAAGGACTGGGTCACTTAAGAACACTGAAAACCTCCTGTGGTCTAATGGCAAGTCCTCAGTGCTCACGTGATAGCACTTCTATTGTGCTGCTGATGTTCACATAAACACATAGGAGTACCAACTGTCACTGCTCCAAGCCACAACTTAACCTAATGTTTCATTTCTCAGATGTGGAAACTGAGCCCCTAAAAGGGAAGTGAGTTGATGGTTTTGTTCCCCAGTTTGCCAGTGAGGGGTCATGAACCGCTTCCCCAGACTCACAAATAATTATTCTGTTTAAAACATCACTTAATGAACTACAAGGTAAATTATATTGTGAGGGGAAAACAAGCAAATCCAGAGAGACTCTTACAACCAGCACCATGGGGGAATCAATATCTCCGAACTGCATCTGTCTGTGTGGCTCCCATGTTCCTCTCTGCACCCCTACCCTGAGAACAAATACACAGATCGAATAAAGGCACAAGGCCCCAGGAGAACCTGGGCAGGATTTGTCATGTCCACCACTCTTACCTGTTAGCAGCAAACTTGTTTGAAATGAAGCCACCAGGAATTTGTGTCACAATATAACCCCAGAAAAAAGATCCATGGATCAGGCCCACCGTCTCTGGATCCCAGTTAAACTGTGCTGTCTGGAAACAAGAATCAGATGCACTTGTGTTTAGGGGACAGCTGATAGCACATGTCACCACTTGACAACTTCATGAGCTCCTCCCTTTTCTGGTAAATTTCTGGAACATGCCTTGAATACTTGGGTTGCAGCAGTGGTAACATGGACCACAGGGGTCTCTGGTCTTACAAATTTACCTTCTGAGGAGAGGGACGAGATGCACAAATTTAAGAATACACACACATATACCATACATGTGTAAAATGTGATATCCCAAAGGGTCATATGTGCTAAGCAGAAAATGAAACAGGTTGTGAAGGAAACAAACAAGACAAAAACAAACAAACAAACAAAAAACAAGCTCTGGACTTAGCGTGCGATTTCCTGGGTTGCTCAGGCATCAGAGTCGTGACAGCCTAAAGGTAACTATAGTCTTGAGTCCTTCAAGCCCTTCTTCTTTTTTTTTTTTTTACTTACATTAAGAAGGCCCTATGCGCAATTTCCAAAATAGGAAAAAACACAGTTATCATTGTATGATCAAATGTATTTTGCTAGGAATATAACTCAGGGGTAGAGTGACTACCTTGCTTGTGTGAGACCCTAGATTTAATTCTCAGGTTAAGTAAGGAACAAACAAATCCTCTTTTGTCATTGTTTTGAGATAGGGTCTCATTGAGTAACCCAGGCTGACCACAAATATGTGATTCCCCCAGCCTCAGAACCCTGCATATTGGGGTTAGTGGTGTGTCCCGCCATGCCTGGCTGAGTCTCAATTTTTTTCTTTTTCCTTTTTTCCTGTTTTTTACATTTCTTTTCTTTTTATTCTTTAATCCTCTTTTACAACCCAGACTTTACCTCTCTCCCAGTCTGCCCCTGACTGCTCCCCATCCCATACCTCCTTCCCCTACCTCCAACCCCGACCTCACCAGGCCTCCACACTCCCTAGGGCCTCAAGTCTCTCAAGGATTTAGGTGTATCTTCTCTCACTGAGGGCAGACAAGGCAGTCCTCTGCTATATGTGTGTCATATCAGCTGCTGTATGCTGCCTGGTTGGTGGTACCTCAGTGTCTGAGATCTCAGGGGTCCAGGTTAGTTGAGACTGCTGGTCTTCCCATGGAGCTGCCCTCCTCCTCAGCTTCTTCCAGCTTTTTCCTCAATTCAACCACAGGGGTCTCTGGCTTCTGTCCATTGGTTGGATGCTAGTATCTGCATCTGACTCTTTCAGCTGCTTGTTGGGCCTCTCAGAGGGCAGTCACGCTAGGCTCCTGTCTGCAAGCACACCTAAGACAGAACTCATTCTACCTTCTTCACGCAGCTGCTGTCAACAACAGCATCCTGTCCTCTGAGCAGATGATGCTTCTGTCATCTTTGAAAGAACTGACCCCTGACAAAGCACACCAAGACCTGCTAAGAAGTGATTTTCAGCATCACCTGACCCTACTGGGTAACAAGCACGAGAAGACAGCTTGAACAGAAACGTCACCAAATAAAACAAGCAAATGGCCAATAGCCATACAGATAACCACTGGGAAATTGGAAGGATCACTAACATTAGGGGAAATAGAATCAGCTCATCATATCTAACAGGATGGCGTGTATATCGTCTCACAGGTGTGTGTGTGTGTGTGTGTGTGTGTGTGTGCTTACACTTATAGAAAGAGAAGAAAGAGAGTTGGTGAGGATGTGGAGAAGCTGGAATGTTTTATGCTACTGATGGGAATGCAGGAATGCTAGGTCACTCATGAAAGCAGTATAGAGTTTTCTCACACACTTAAAAACAGAGCTAAAGATTTAACTAGAAAAGACTCAACACTTATGCTTTGGAGTATTTATCCAAAAAGATATCAGAATCTCAAGGACATCTGTATTCCCACATTCACAATATCTGAGATATGGAAGCAACCCGGATGCCCACTGACAAATGAACTTGAACAGTGTGATGTGTCCTTTTGATGAAAGAAAAAAAAAAAGATATTACATAGCATTCAACAACCTGGATGGGGTTAGGACATAGATGCTAAGAGAAATAAGCAGCCATAGGAAAAAGCAATGCTGTATGATCTTTCTTACATGAAGTACCTGAAATAGCCAAATTAATAGAATTCAAGAGGGCATGGTGATTTTTCAGGGACTGGGAGGAGAGAAATGGAGAATTACTAACCAATGGGTAAAATATGCTCATCTGGCTAGTGAATAAGCTTTGGAAATTGGTACTACACTTACAGCCTATGGTAGATGTTTATCAAGAGGGTTGTTCTCGCAAGATTCTGCTGAAGGGACCCTGATATAGCGGCCTCTTGTGAGGCTATGCCAGAGCCTGGTAAACACCGAAGTGGATGCTCACAGCCAGCTATTGGATGGAACACAGGGTCCCCAATGGAGGAGCTAGAGAAAGTACCCAAGGATTTGAAGGGGGCTGCTACCCTGTAGGTGGAACAACAATATGAACTAACCAGTACCCCCTGAGCTTTTGTCTCTAGCTGCATATGTAGCAGAAGATGGCCTAATCGGCCATCATTGGGAAGAGAGGCCCCTTGGTCTTGCAAACTTTATGTGACCCAGCACAAGGGAACGCCTGGGCCAAGTAGTGGGAGTGGGTAGGTAGGGGAGCAGGGGTGGGGGTGGGGGTATAGGGAACTTTTGGGATAGCATTTGAAATGTAAATAAAGAAAATAATAATAAAAAAAAACATATGCTCTTTGGCATTTTGATGCAATATTAAATAGATATTTGTTAAGTCTAAAAAAAAAAAAAAAAAAAAAAAAAGAGGGTTGTTCTCAGTTGGACCAGCTAGCACAGGCCTGTAGTCTTAGCTACTCAGAAGGTGGAAGCAGGAAGATCAAGTACCTCAAGACTTACTCAGTCTAAAGAGTAAATTCAAAGCTAGCCTGGGCAACTTAGTGAGTCCCTGTCTCCAATAAAGAGTGAGATAATGGCCAGAAATATAGCTTGGAGGTAGAGCACTTTATCTACCCAAACGGACACCCATATCGAAACCCTGAAAATGTTCCTTTATTTAGAAAACATGTCTTTGCCAATGTGAAAAAGCCAAGGGTCTCAAAATGAGATATTCAGAATTAGCCAGCTAAACCCTTAATCAAAAGACAGGTGTCCTTAAAAGGGTCTCAGAAGGCCAAGGGTTAAGATACCAAGTTGCTGGTCATGCTGTCTTAGGAAGCTTATATGGGTGCTTAATGGAAGTACTCTTGTTTGGTCTGCAAGAAGTCATTTTCTTTTCAATACAGTAAGGATCATAAGAGTTACCAAAAGACTGCTAGATGTGCTGTTTTCTATTGTCCTGTTCAGCCTCCTTCTGAGAGATTTCTGTTTCCCCAGACATAGGATACTCCCCCTCTGCCTACCACAGCTGATGGACAGTAGAATAGAGAGCAGAGCCAAGGGATCACAGGATTTAGTCATGGGGGCAGGAAGAAGCCACAGTAAAAGACAGAAAGCAGTCTGTCAGGAGACATGGGAAGCTGAAGCAGACAAGAAGATGCAGATGAGAGAACCTGTGATGCCAACAAGCTGGAAACCTTAGCAAAGTATGTTCCAGGTCCCCTGGGATAAAGCAGAGTCTGCATCTCCCACAGGGGCTCTATTCCTTCCTCAAGAACTCATAAAGATGCCTTTCCCAGCTTGGTAGAGGGCATTCTGGACCTCAGTTCCCCATCCACAAGATGGATCGATCATCCACACAAACTTCCCCACCCAACCTGCTGCCTGCTCTTCACTTTCATGAGATTCTACTCGAGTCTTCTGTAATCCTGGTTAGTCTGAGTAGCTCTCACTGAACTTCTCTATTCATTGCAACCAGTCATCCCTGGCCAGGACACAAGGACACCTTTCCCAAGTCTCAGAGCTAATGAGCAGTGGTGCTTAAAAGCAGGTCTCAAGAATCCTAAAGTCCATCATTGAAACCCTGCAAGACTTGTGGATAGTGAGAAATCATTGCAGTTTCTCAACCTTCCGTTGCTTTTTTGCTTAACATATGCCAGTTACTAAGGACCACAGATGTTTTAACGGAACAGTTTAGGTGGGGGGAGGGGGAGGGAGTGCCAAGGTCGATTGCAGGGCTTCACCTATGCTAGGCACGGGCTTTTCCACTGAGCTTTAACCTAGCAGTAACTCATGCCATTAAGCTAAAAAACGTGGCTATCCACACATCAGCTAAATCGTCCCTCACACCACTTGCAGGAAGCATGCCACATAGGTCTCTTCTGTTCGCGGCACTTATCCAGCTCCTCAAATGAGGCTTCCAAAAAAATCTCAGCATAAAATAACTATGTTTTCCCATGAAGCAAAACACAGAAACAGAAATGCCAGCCAGCCAGAGCCCTGTCACCCTGTTGGTCACACTCCTGATACCTAACTTGTTCTATGTGGACAAGAGAGGAACAGTAGGCCATGAATTAGTTTTGCTTGCTAGAGCATGTACATTTTTTGTTTGGTTGGTTTTGGGGACTTTTTAAACTCTTCTTCTTAAGGGGGTACTATTTTAGGTTTATGTTTTCCCTTTTGTTTCTCTTTCTTCTTTGGTTAGTTTTTTGAGACAGGGTCTCGGTATGTCACCTGGATTGTTTTTGAACTCACTATTTAGTTAGAGCCAGCCTGAGCTCAGCCCTGCTCCCCTGCCTTGGTCTCCTGAGTGCTAGGATTATAGGCACAAGCCACCATCTCTAGTTCCTAAACTCCTACCCTTGTCACCAGACAGAAATATTTTAGATCTTAATCTAAGATCCTCTAAGCAAAATCCTAGGAACTGAAGAGCACACAGGAGCACTGATCCTTCACTTTATCAAAACGTCTTTTTTTAGATGCCCTAAATCAGACTCTGTTGACCCGTTGTCTTCTCAGGCAACAAACAAAAGGCGATCATCGTCTCTTTTGGACTGGTGTCTCTGCAGGCGTGTTCTCGTCAGTTAGCCTTGCTCACAAAAGGCTGAAAGAATTCGTGTGAGGCACATCTGAAACCCCACCCGTAGTCTTGATTTTAAAGGCATCAATGTACTCTCCCTCTGTCTCGCCTCCTTCCTCCACCACCATCCCCCAGACTGAACAGGCTATCTTTGTCAGCCAGGCTCAGCTGAGCCATCAAAAGCAGACTGAAGCGTCTCCATGGTGCAGTTTCCCTCCGACTGAACATCTCTTAGAAAGAAAGGGGAAAACCTGCATACCAGCTAAAGACCTCTTCTTCATGAACTGATATCAAATGTCCCCAAGGCAGTCCTTGGCAGGAGACTGTTCTAGGTGATGCTAACAGATGTGACATCAAAGAGGAGAAGACTACTATGTTGTCAGCTGAGGAAATGGTACCCCATGTCCTCGCCCCAGAGTCACACAGCACTCAGGAACAGTCCAGGCTTCATGTCACCCAATGTCTTCTTATGAAACCCTGTAAGCACAAGAGCCACAGCTTCCCTGACGCTAACATGGGAAACTCCGATCTATGCATGCGTTTAAACACAGGCATCCAGAGAACCATAAGATGCACAATCTCTACCACAGTCAGTTCTGAGTGTGTGCTCAGTTCAGTGAACCAGACAGTTATAGGGTGATCCATGGGGAGGCATTTTTATTTATTCATCCCATAATTTATGAAGTCTAGCTATAAAATGAACTAGATTTATGTTTTCAGTATTCATAAAACAGTTTATTAAATAACTACATGCTTCCATATGACAACGCCAGCCTAATACCAGAACCCAAGAGACCCCATGCACATCACATGTCCACAGGCCTCTTCCCATTGAGCAGCAATCATCCTGGGATCTGTGGAGGGATCCTGTGTGTCTGAGAACTTGGATGCAGAAAAGTCAGGGTTTTTTAAAGTTTAATATATAGTATTTTTATTAAGAGTCTACTTTCATGAAAATACTTGGCAAAACCACTCCTTGATTTGTATAATATCTGGGGTAAAACTTGGGAATAGAATGCTCTGGGGTGAGTTGCTTTGGTTCACATTTCTAGAACATTCCTTCCCCCCTGGAATTCCATATCAATGGGCAATTTTGCAAAGTTTCAGTAGAGTGTTCTGATAACCCATAGAAAAGTCAGTATTTTTAGCTTTATTACCCGCTGACTGAAAGTTAGAATGTCTGTGAATATACGCATAGTTTAAAAACATGGTAAATATCAGTCCCACAACTATGTCATGAAGGAAAAGCCAGAAACACATTCAAATTACATTATAGTTGCTGCCATGATCTGAAGCTATTGTTTATACTTCGATCTTAAAATTGTAGCAGTTTGAGGCACTCTGCTAGGTTTTGCCATTTGATGTACTAGTAAGGAAGTCCAGGTTTCTACACCATAAATTTGACTTGTAAATTTATTCTACATTTTAATAAATTGCCTCCCCGTA
This sequence comes from Mus pahari, assembly GCF_900095145.1. Taxonomy (NCBI): domain Eukaryota; kingdom Metazoa; phylum Chordata; class Mammalia; order Rodentia; family Muridae; genus Mus; species Mus pahari. Next base: position 85,295,463 of record NC_034598.1, on the reverse strand, counting down.
TAATCCTTTTTTCTATTAAACTAATAATTTCAAACATCATCTTTGACAAAAGGTTTACATCAAGTTGTCCACAGGGATCAAAGGGGTTCATAGCACACATATACACAAAAAGTGAGGATCTCATGTTCCTAACACATCATGGTTTGTCTATCTGTCTCCCTTACAGATCTTTTCATAAAATGTTCCTTTGTTTTTTTTTTCCAAAGATTTTTCATCCTGTCCCACCAAATATCTGTCTGGTTGAGCCATAACTTTCTCTGGAAAGTCACAATACCAAAATCATGGAATACCCACTACTAGAGGAGCCCAAGAATTTAGTACAGCCATACTGACATAACAGCCAGCACACCAGTTTGTCACTTATGCTATATGTCTCTGGAGTCCAAGGTCCCAGTTGGTGTTAGTAAGCATTCTATCCCTAACCCCATGTCCTGGACATGAATGGGGTTGTCACTCTGTATGTTGTGTGTTTCTTACATCAATCAATGAATTGCCCTGTTTGCTTTTTCACAACTATCATACACACACACACACACACACACACACACACACACACACACACACCCTCTTGCTATAGCTCCATACTGACCTGAATTTCTGGTTTCCCGTCCACATACACAGTGCTATTGTTGACCATTTCCACAATGGCCACTCCAAGGTTGCACCGAATCCCAAAGGAAATGCAGAATCCCAGGCCGCTCATGACGGCAATGATGTACCGTTTGGGGATGCCACAGCAGCTGCAGTCACAAACAGGGAGGTGTGTTCTGGACGTCTGCACAGGCCTTCCTTCTTCATTCAGCTCAATGGCATCTCCCTCTTCATTGGTCCCATCGATTTTTCTTCATCACCAAAGGAGCAGGCAGAGAATAAAAGCCAGTATTCAAGGTGAGGCAAGATATACAAAGTATAAATAAAAATGGCGCCAAGCAACAAAAAGAGGAAAACCAACAGAGGGGCTCAGCTTGCGCTGTAAAACTTACTATCATCATCATCATCATTGAAGTAGAGAATTATGGCTAGAATTACTAACGCTTTGGATATTGTGTGGGAGTTTCATAGGTACGAAATCATTCAAATCTGCTGGGGCCAGCGGTATACGACACTGATCCCAGCACATGGTAGGTGAGGGCAGGAAGGTCTTACGTATAAGCCTGAACACCACAGCAAGTCTGATTCCAACCTGGACTGCAGAGTGGGGTCTTATAGACAAAGGGAAAATGTCTCTTAAATTTCATACAAAGCCAGTGAGGTGCAGTACCCCAGTGCCATTTATAGAGGAGAGGATCTCATTTGAGACAGTATGCAAACCCAGATTCCAAGTCTATGTCCTTAACAGTACACCGTACAGAATCCCTACTGAAAGAGAGATGGGACAACCTCAAGGCGTGGCCCAACCAACTGTTACGGGAAACCTTTATTTTAGAGTCACTTGAAGCTTGTAAAGATTATATCCAAGGCTGGAGGTGGGGGGGTGGGGAGAGGGAAACACTTGCAGGTTATCTCCACAGATTTCTATAGGTTCAAGTGATGGTATGTCCTTGTAGCTGACCACCTTCTTCTCAAGCACTACAAGGAATTGAGTGAACTATGCAGTGTCAATTAAGAAAAGAGTTGTTTGTGCAGAGGAGAGATGAATAAGTAAGTAAAGTGTTTGTCATACAAATATGAGGACCCTAGTGTGAATCCCCAGCATCCATACAAAAATCGAGGCATTGTAGAGCACATCTGTAACTATAACATTAGGGTAGGGAATAAAGGCAACCTAGATAAATTGATGACATCCCCCCCCCTTCATTGAAGACTCTATCTCAAAAATAAAGTAGAAGGAAAACAAGAAGCTTCAGAAGGGAAAAGTACTGGCCAGGCAAGCCTGAAGACCTAAGTTTAGTCCCCACGTCCCACCGTAGGAGGAGAAAACCAACTCTCCCTACCTTCACATGCACACAGCGGCAAGCGCATGCACACACACACATGTACACACATACTATAACAATAATGGTAATAAATAAATAAACAAAATAAAGGACAAAGTGGATAGTGATTGAAGAAGACACTCAAAACCAACCTCTGACCTCCACTCCCACACCACACATAGACACACTTGTACACACATATGCACCCACATATGTAACACACACATACAACACAAAGAAGACCTATTTATATCCTGTAACATTGTAACCCTTCTGAGTGTAATTTCCAGTTTTCATAAATATTAGATTAAGATAAGTAGCTAATATAATTGTTAACAAAGCAGTTAGTTTATTAAAAAACAAAGTACTTTCTACTAATCCATACAGAAGATAATTTTGGCAGCTTCTTTTGATAAGGTTTAAAGCACATCTACAGAAAAGCATACAGTCCATAGATTCGGATCAGCCCAGCAGACTTTCACTAAGTGAGCACCTACGACGAGTCAGAGACTGTGCTGCTGACAAAGAACAGTGATGCATGCGGTACGTTCTCCACTCTCCTCCAGCTCCTATGCTGGTAGGGAAAGAAGATGCACACATACACGGTCATGGTCGATAGATGAAGCCATGTACTGTGACCTAAAAACCCTTCTCCCTAACCTGGCTCCCTTCCCTCTCTGTCCACAGACAGCATGTGGTCTAGAAGCTCCCCAGACATGCCCCACTACCTCCTCAGTTTCTCTCAGCACGTGTCTCCTATGTCTAGTCCTGTCTTTCAGTCTGCTGCCTATGTACATAAGCATCCTCTTGTACACACTCCCTGCTAAGACATCCTGAGACCAACACAAGCATCCTCTTGTGCATGGTACCTGCTAAGACATCCGGACATCAACATGATCATCTTCTTGTTTGTGGTACCTGCTAAGATAGCCTGAGACTTTCCCGAGAAAATGCACAACAGTATGGGGGGGGGGTCACAGGAGTAATGTAAAAAGGGTAACAATCCCCAGATCAAGAAAGGGGGGACTCTTTGAACAACAGGATCTAGAGCTGGCTAATCTGAAGCCACTTCCCCATAATAGAGGCAAAGACTGAGTGAACAGAGCAACTAAGACATTGGGTACTAGGTCCAGTCTCCCTTGCTGAGTCAGCACTTGAAGAGACCACAGGGTCAGAAGCAAATGTGGATCTTAGAGAAACCTCCTGAGCTGTGTGTGAGGAGGCATTTGCTCACCCTGGATGGAGGTGAGGAGGCATCAAAATGGTGAAGGTTTCATTTTTATCAGGTAAGGAATAAAAATATCAGATTGATTTGTTTCAAAAATATTTAAATAATGGGAAGGGGTAGTTTAGTGAAGAAGCACTCGCCTAGTGTGTACAAGACTTCAGGTTTCATCTTCTATGCTAACAAAAAAATAAAAATAAAAAACAGCAAACAAAACAGAAACATACCAATGATAAAATTAAAACTTAAATTTGCCAGGCCTAGTGACCCAGGCCTTTAATCCCAGGACTCTGAAGGCAGAGAGACAGGTGGATCTCAGTGAGTTCGAGGCCAGCCTGGTCTACACTGTGACTTTCTAGACAGCAAGGGCTACCTAATGTGACCCTGTCCCAGAGACAAAATAAATACGTCGCTGAGATTTGGCTGTGCTTTGCTGCTGTTGGGTTGGGGCGGTGTCTTTATATAGGTAAGCTCAAAGAAGATGAGCTGGACAAAGCCGACTCCAGACAGTCGGACAGCATGGCTGTGCTGAGTAGCTGTGTGGCTTTGGGTAAGCATCTTGGCTATTCTGAATCTCCCATTTCTTCTATAATAAAGTTGTTACAGAGCTGCTGAGGTTTTATGCTACAAAGACTAAAATATTACAGCCCATAAAGGCGTGTGCATCGATTAGCGGACAGGCTCTACACCATCCTTGGCATTCTGTGTGTTGCTGTGGCTTCTGTTTCGTTTGTTTTGTGCTAAGTGCACTCCCTGCATCCCAGGCCACTGTAGGACTTGGTATTCCTCTCTGTATCTGTAAGACTTTGTATTTGGATGCTCATCATGTTGAAAGTTAGAGATTTGAAAAAAAGATTTTTGTCTTCTTCAGCATATGGGTAGAGAGTAAATACCCCCACATCATGCTTGTGTGCATGAATAAATGAAGACCTGCCCCACCTGGTGGGCAGCAGTCCTTACCTCGTCTTTGTTCCCAGAGCTCTTAGCACAGTTCATGCAGACAATGAATCTTCACTCAACTGAATGGAATTGGGGGTGGGAGGGTCAGCCCACACATCACTCTAGACTTGCTGCCCTCAGAGAATATATGAGGTGAGAATATATTCTTCCTACCCCCATATAATCTCTCTATGAAGGATGGAGGGCACACTTGGTCACGAATAAGGGAGAAAAAAGAATTCCTTTCTTATGAAATTGAGGGCTTTAATTATCCATAATAGCTGTTTAGGCCACTCTGGCATCTCTCCATGTTTGCCTATGGTTCTTCGTTTAGATCAGAGAATCTCCGTTCTTTCCAGGGTGACAGCCAGCATTGTTGCTTCTCCAGATATAGAAAGCTGCAGACTGTGAGCTGGGGCCTTTTACACACTAAAAGGTTCCTTCCATTGTTCATATGTATTACTGTCTAGTAAGAGTCTGAGCCCCAGGGTCTGACTGAGAACATACCCTGAGAATTCTTCAAGCGTTTTCAGAACAGTTAGCCTGTCAGTGAATCCAAATATCCCATGGACTACGGAGAGGGTTTTTCACTTGAGAAGAAACAAGCTCAATATGAGTCTCACACAGTGAGCAGAACCCACAGATCACTTTATGAGCGCTTCAACTCTGCTAACTTGATGGTGTTGGATAAGTATTTATGGTGAGATTCCAAGTCAGATGGGGTAAGTCCTCTCAAGACTGTGCTGTGAATTAAGGGAGAATATACATGTACTGGCTGGTTTTGTCAACTTGACACAAGCTGGCGTTATCACAGAGAAAGGAGCCTCCCTTGAGGAAATGCCTCCATGAGATCTAGCTATAAGGCATTTTCTCAATCAGTGATCAATAAAGGAGGGCCCATTGTGGGTGGTGCCATCCCTGGGCTGGTAGTCCTGGGTTCTATAAGAAAGCAGGCTGAGAAAGCCAAGGGAAGCAAGCCAGTAAGTACCCCCCCATGGCCTCTGCATTAGCACCTGTCCCCAAGTTCCTGCGCTGTGTGAGTTCCTGCCTGTCCTGACTTCCTTTGTTGATGAATAGCAATGTGGGAGAGTAAGCTAAATAAACTCTTTCCTCCCCAACTTGCTTCTTGGTCATGTTTGTGTAGGAATAGAAACCCTGACTAAGACAATATGTGTGTGTGTGTGATTTGTATTATATATTATATATTATTTCATATTTATATTTTACATTATATATTATTGTATATTATATTTATATTATATGTAATGTGTTATATATAACATATATACACATATATAATAACCTAGCCCTGCTTCCTGCTTCCTGCTCCATGTCTGTTTCCTGATCTACCCAGATGTGAACAAGCAGCCTCACTCTCGGACCTCTACAGCCACAGTCTACTCTACCCCGGCCCCAAGCTTTCCCCGCCATGCTAGACTGTACCATCAAGCCAGGAGCCAAAATAGAACTCTCCTCCCTTTAAATTGCTTTTCAGTGAGTGGTTACCCACACCAGTGGTTCTCAACCTGTGGGTCGCGACCCCTTTGGGGCTCAGATGACCCTTTCACAGGGGTCTCCTAAGGCCATCGGAAAACACAGATATTTACATTAGGATTCATAATGGTAGCAGAATGGCAGTTATGTAGTGGCAAATAATAATAATAATAATAATTTTTCGGTTGGGAGTCACCCCAATGTGAGGAACTGTTTTAAAGGGTCATAGTGTTAGGGAGGTTGGGGAACACTGCTGTGTACCCTTGAGTGTCTCTAAAGGTCTTCTTACAAGAACACCAACCATACACAATCCCATTGGATTAGGATCCACCGTAGCGCCCAGCGATTTCAGAGTTCGGGTCTCAGCCCATGCTGTTTTGCAGTTTTTCCTTTCCTGCCCCATCTTTCAGGCAGACTTGCTGGTTCCTGCCCCGGGACAAGTTTTAGTCTCTGTGCTGTCATTCTTGTTAATTCTAAAACCTTAGGTCACTGATGGCACGCCAACAAGTTCAGCAGTCACAGCTGACTGACATACATGATGTGTGTGGAGAGAGTAGTTTTGGAATCTGGATCAATTTCCAGAATTTAAAAATCATAGTTTGGTCTAGAAATTAATGGAGACTTTGTTTCTTTTGAAACTTTTGAAGACCTAGAGTTATTAAGTCCACACTCTCTCCTGGTTGCACATGGGTTTCCCTTTTGCTACAGTCCCCACCATTCCCGATTGCCACACTATACTTCCAGTATACTTACAGTTAAAAGTCAAAAGGAAAAAATACATTTTTACCCATGTCATTATGAAAAATAGAAAAATAAAAATGCTAGATAGGAGCAAATAAGTTCAGTGATTAAATGGCATTCATAGCTGCCCGGCGTCTTAACTGAGTATCGTGAGTCTGATCTTGCCTGAACAACAGAGTTTCTGTTGCTGTTTCTGGAGTCTCAGGTAGTTTTCTGCATAGTCC